>NW_021145347.1:0-21169 GCF_002837175.3 Physeter macrocephalus
CCGGCACCCAGTAAGCAAGCAATGGGAGGGAGCTATATTTAAAAGTAGGACCTGTCTGCAGCCGTGAAGAGGAAGCAGACAACTTCCAGCGCTGCTGCTCTGAAGAGCTGCCCACACCCACTGGCCTCAAACAGCCTCCACCATCTTTAGCATTCTGGGGGAAACCCAAATCCACAGGCTGCTGTGGCCCCTTCGGCTGAATTTCCAGGAAGCCCTCGACGAGTGACCCTCATCGCCCCGCCTGTCCCGTACGAGAGCATCACATCTGTCTTCCGAGGGCTCCCTTGCGAAGGCTTCCCAACTCAACTGATTGAGGTCATCACTGGCCAGGGGAATGGGGTGGATTGAGGCAGGATGGGCTGAGATCCCTGAACACTGGGCCCACCACCCTGAGTGCCTATGACCTGGGAAAGCCCCTGGCCTGGCCAGAGGGGCCCAGGTGACCCCTAATCCTCACCCCACCAAAGGCCTGCCAGTAAGGAGACAGCAGCAAGGGCTCAGGGGCTGGTTTCCAATGTCCGCCCAGTGCTGGTCCATGAATGGCTTGCTCTCTCAGCTCCACTGTGCAGAGCCCCTGGGTTTTCTTGGTTTTCGCCTCCCCAGAATAAACCTGCTATCAAGGAAGAAAGAAGCAGGCCAGCCTTTGTCTGCCTGAAACTCAGCCATCAGAAACTCCCCAGGGATCCCCAGGGGGTAGGGGGGCTCTCAGGAGGATTGTCCCAGAAAATGCCTTACTCTCAGTGTTGCGGGGAGCCGCCGACACCTCAGAGACCCAGAACATGGGAACACACCGGCTTTTCTCCAGAAAGGCCTCGTATGGGAAACACGCACTGCCTTTTCCGACAGGCAGGCTCTGGCAGCCACTCAAAGTGTGGTCCCTGGACCAGCAGCATCAAGGTCATCCAGGATTATTCGAAATGCAGAATTTCAGGTCCCTTCCGGACCTGCTGAATCAGAACTCGCGTTTTCACAAGACTCCCCGTGTTGCCCAGAGGCTCTTTCAAGTAGGAGGAGGGCACGGTGCCCGACTATCCCCAGAGCAGGTAGCCCTTCCTGGGGCCCTCCTGCTTCTCCCGTGGGTGTCCCTAACTGTGCCTATGCAGATGGCCTCAGGATCCCCCGAGCCCATAGGACTGCTGTTCCTCCTTGCTTCCCTGCCTGCCTCTTCTCTGAGGTCCTGGTTTCCTGTCTTCTGTGTAGGTCCCCCTTAGCTGTCAAATTATCTGCCCTTTCTTTCCTCCCTCTCTGCCTCCCTCTCTGCCTCCCTCTCTGCCTCCCTCTCTCCCTCCCTCTCTCCCTCCCTTTCTCCCTCCCTCCCTTTCTCCCTCCCTCCCCTCCTCCCTCCCTCCCTCCCTTCCTTCCGCTTCGCTGCAGACTGAGAAACCACATCTCCAAGTGTGTTACAACTGCTTGCAAAGTAAGAGAAAGCAGGGTCCAAGGAAGGGGGACGCCGGGGAATTAAGTACAAAAGCTTGAGCCCAGAGTCTGATTTCCAGTCAGGCTGCTCCCAGCCGCCTTTGCGGGATGAACGGCTGGCTCTTCGAGTCAGCTGGCTCACATCTACCTGGGGCCTCTCCAGAGCAGAAGAAAAGCACAAAGACCAGTCCCAGCGGGAGGCAGATGTACAGACAGTTGAGCTGTGATAAGGCCGGAGCACGGGCAGAGCTGGCTCTAACAGGAGTGAGTGTGCAGAGCCCTGGGAGGGAGCCCCTGTCGCCAGTGCAGTCCAGAGGTGCTGGGATGTCCCAGAAGGGGGGAGGGGGCCAGCTCCCACAAGGCGTTCTGGGAGAGCTGTGTCTTCTTACGGGTAAGAGGGGCAACCCCCAAAGAGTGTGAAGCAGAGAAGTGACATCAGATGGCTGTTTCAGGAAGACCCGTCAGCTCGATGTGCAGGATGGATTTAGTGGGGCAGTGGCGGGGTGGGGTGGAGTGAGCGGTTGGGGGGCATGCAGTAGTCCTCGCTGTGGAGAGATGCAGGGAGAGGGAAGGTGAGCTGGGAGACTTACTGGGTGCCGGTGAGCGCCAGCTTCACCTGTCCTGTGCACAGCCAGTGCTGCGGGGACTCGCTCCTGGGAAATATCCTTCTTTTTCTGGTAAGAGGCCAACATCTTTACAGGCTGCAGGAGACCAGTTGGGTCTCCCCAACCACAGCCTCCTATAGTTCTGTACATGGTGTCTGGAAGTTCGTAAAGAAAGGGAAGGTGGCAGGGCAGGGCTGAGGGGCCATCCCCACCCCTACAGAGCACCCACTGTGTGCTCAGGGCCCCGCAAGACAGCAGAGGGGATGCAGAGTCAGGCAGCTGCTATCCAGGCTTTTGAGCCGAGCAGGGAAGTCCTCTTTGTCCCAAATGCCTGCAGCGGGAGTGCAGTGCACCTGCCAGGGACTCCCACGCGGATTCAGAAGGAGAGAGAGCAGAGGTGCACCAAGCACCCCCCCAGCCCCGTGCTCTCAGAATGGCTGCCGTAGCCCAGTGGTGGAAAAGACCTCAGATTGGGAGGTTTCAGCTCCACGCGAACTCTCCCACTGATGCCAGCAACCCAGTGTGGAAACAAAGCCAGCCAGCCCCCATGACCACCCTCCAGGGGAACGTGCCAGTGGCAACCAGTTAATAGGCCAGGAGTGCTAAGTGCTTCGGGCACAGATGCCAAGAACCCACGAGTGAGCAGGTAGAGAGGGACAAGCCTTGGAAAGCTTTTGACCTGGCAAATGTAGCAGGGAGCAATTCGGGCAATTGGAGCCTTGCCGGGCTCCTGCTGAGGAAGGTGGAGGGCAGCAGGGGCCGGCAGTGTGCTCCTGGGGTCAGACTGCCCTGGTTCAAGGCCCCGGTGACATCCTGTGCTGTGTGTCCTTGGGCGAGTTGCTCTCTGGGCTTTGTCCAGTTGCTGCCAAGATTACAGGAAGACAGATAAACTCTCAGCTTATCGGTAAGCTCATCAGTAAGGGCTCACTTTTTTAGTTTTGGCTCATTAAGAGAAGGACCCTAATCCTGGCGTCTCCCCTCGGTCCTTTTGAAATCGGGGCACCTTTGCTGGGTTTGGATAAGTACAGGCGTCTGGGGACTCACTTGGGAACAGGGAATGGAGCAAGTGGACCTGGGAACTTAGAGTTACCGGCTATCCATCCAGGAAGGAGGGGGAGAAGGGCATCCCAGGGGACGCCCGCCCTGAGCACACCCTGACGGATGCGATGGGGAGGCCACAAGGGCTCTTCTGATCAGGGGTGTCGAAATGAGCAAGGGTGGTTCTTTGCTGTAGTAATGGGGTGTCTCCCCTTGGCTCCCAACACCTCCTAGAAAAGGCCTGACGGGCTGGGAAACTGGGCCAGAGGTGCCTCTGGAAACCTAGTCTGCCTGGGAATCCCCAGGAGCCCTGTGGATCTCGGGGGACGGGGGCCCACAAACAACCCGGGGTTTCCCCCCGCAGACCCAGTCAGGCCTGGTGCAGCCCCGGTAGGGACCCACACTCCCTCGACTCCCAAGCCCAGGAGCCGGGGAGGGAAATGGCCAGGGGGAGGCCCTGAGGGAGGGGGAGGTCAGGAGCTACAGGCCCAGGGGAAGTGGACTGTGCGGGGACTCAGCCGTCCCTCCGCATAGAAAGGAAAAGCACCTGGGCTGCCAGCCTCTGGGTCTTCAGAGCCTCCACCCACAGCTTCCCTGCCGGTGGCCCCTTTCCAGTGTCCTTCCTCTGGGCTGGCACCACCTTAAATGCAGCAGCCCTGCTAGGGGCCTGCACCTGCAGCTCCCTCAGTGGAAAGAACCTGGGGCTGGAACAGGAGTGACCTAATTAAGGCTGCGACTGCACACCAAGCGGTCACGCGATCTTGAGGACAACCTGAGAAGGTGGTCACTTTCCTTTTTCCGCATCTCACTTACAGGCATGTGCCCTGTGTCACGCGGTGGGTGGCACTGCCGGAGAGGACTACACAGCCCCACCGAAGGCGCCGATTCCTGACAGCCCTGGGAGCTGGGAAGCTCCACTGGGGCCGTAATTAGGGCCTCAGGGCAGCTCCAGATGCAGAGCTCAGGCCCCTCTACGGAGGTCAAGGATCCCCTGCCCTGCCTGTGGCCCTGGGTCCAGCCCTGGGGACTGAAGGAAGAAAGAAGTCAGCCACACTCAACCTTAAAGAGAGGACCCTGCTTGCCCAGCGCAAACACCTGGGGGGAGGGGGAGGGGAACCTCCTAAGAATCAACAATAATGGACAGATTGGAAACTGGGGGTTATGGGAGAGAGACTGCGGAGAGCCAACAGTCCAGCAGGAATGGGGTCAGGCTGGGGCAACCAGCGCGAGAGAAGAATGCAGTAGCCAGCTGTGACCAGCCTTGAGGGCCAGCGTGGAGAGTCTGAACTTCGTCCCAGGGTCCCCATCTGTAAACTGAGGGATGATAAAAGCACCCATCTCATAGTGCTTACAATGTGTAAATGCCAAGAACGGTGCCTGCACACAGTAGCTGCTCTGTAAGCAGTGGCTGTGCTCAATAAAGTCGGCCCTTGTAGGAAAGGGTGGCGGGAGTATGAGCCATTTAGGGAGGGGACAGGGACCCTGTCACTGAGGCCAAGATGGACAGAGCTGCACAGGATCAGGGGCCAGCACCCCTCCAAGGCTGAGACAGAGCTCACCATGTCCCTGTGGGCGCAGAGCTGAGCCTGTCAGCAGCCAGATCTTGCTGGTAGAGGGTTGATGACCGGGGACCATGGTCCCAGGCACAGCGTTCAGTGAGAATTGCCAGGTGGGGCTGGGGGGTCCCCGGGAGTTGCCTAATCCCAAGGCTAGGATCGACTACAGCCCTGGGGTCCCTTGCCACTCTGACCAGGAAGGGGCGGCACGGCCAGCCTTAGGCATGTGACAGTTTCTAAGCCCTGAACGACATCCTTCTACTTCCTGCAAACCTGATCTGAGCTGGCAGAGTGCTAAGGACATAGTGTCAGCCAGAGGCAGCCTTGTTGGAGACAGACCACCCAGTCCTCGCCTCCAAAATCAAAGAATTTACCTTCCTTCAGCAACACGGGGGGCAGATAGGCGGAGACTGAAAGAAAATAAAACCAGGCCTGGACGCCCTCCAACACACACACCTACCCACCCAGGACTTGTACAAAGGCCTCCACACTGAGAGAAGGGCCATTAGCAGCAGAACATCAGGCAGGCACTGAAAGATGGCGCTGGCCACATGCACTCCCGCCTCTCCACCTGGAGACCCTTCTAAAAGGAGAGGAAATCAGAGGCACTCGACTCGTGATGACAAAGGGAGTAAGGGAGGTTGGAAGCGGGGCTAGGGAGAAGGGGGAGGGTCCAAAGACTTGAGATGAAGAACACCTGCTTTAACCACGGGGCTCAAGGAGGCAGACACCCAAGGCCAAGGTCTCTGTGCAACCAAGTTAGTTTTCGTTTTCCTTTACATCTGGAGGGCTTTTGTTCTTTGGTTTTTGTTTTTGTTTTTTGTTTTTGGCCGCACCACGCAGCTTGTGGGATCTTAGTTCCCAGACCAAGGATCGAACCCGTGCCCTCTGCAGTGGAAGCACAGAGTCCTAACCACTGGACCGCCAGGGAAGTCCCTAAGCCCTTCCTGACCACAGCCCGGCTCAAATACACCTTGGTCCCCCTCTCAGAGGAAGTAACGCCAAGGCAGCCCTTCCGGGGTGCAGAATGTCACGCAGGGGTCCCAGCTGCAGGGCACCGGCTGCCCGGCCCTCTTAGCTGGCAGGAGAAGCAGATACATATGTCACTCCTGCTCCAGCAAGAATCTTCCAGAAGCAACTCTGAGCTCTGGGATCACTCTGCTTCTGCCTCGTTTTCCCCTGGGGGCTCCAGGTCTGCCCCAGCCAGTGAGACCCCAGGCCACTGACAGGGAGAAAGGCCTAGAAGTGAGGGAAGGGGCGAGCAAGACCACCGACCACTCACAGGGCTCAGGATTCAGAAGATTCCAAAGCAAGTGCCTAGAATAGGGGCCGTCGGGCCTCCCTGGTGGCGCAGTGGTTGAGAGTCCGCCTGCCGATGCAGGGGACACGGGTTCGTGCCCCAGTCCGGGAAGATCCCACATGCCGCGGAGCAGCTGGGCCCGTGAGCCATGGCCACTGAGCCTGCGCGTCCGGAGCCTGTGCTCTGCAACGGGAGAGGCCACAACAGTAAGAGGCCTGCGTACCACAAAAAAAATAGAATAGGGGCCAGCCAACGGTAGGCTGCAGGCAAATTCTGCTCACCAAGCCTTACCCGGACACAGCTGTGCCAGTTAGTTTAGGTTCCTTGATGTATTGTCTGCGGCTACTTTCGGTCACAGTGGCAGAGTTGAGCGGTGGTAACAGAGACCCTAGGGCCCACAAGGCCCAAATAGATTTACTACCCGGCCCTTTACGGACCAAGCTGGCCCAACCCTGGCCCAGAAGGAACTTTGACCGTCGTACAGCCTGCCCCCCAGCCTTCCAAGAGCCTCCCAACTCTTCCCTGCTGCAAAACTCTCACTCCACGAAGACCGACCACACCTTCCAATGGAACTCCAGAGAAAGGGGCTTACCACCTTTGAGACCATTCTTTTTTTTTTTTTTTTTTTTTTTTGCGGTACGCAGGCCTCTCACTGTTGTGGCCTCTCCCGTTGCGGAGCACAGGCTCCGGACGCGCAGGCTCGGCGGCCATGGCTCACGGGCCCAGCCGCTCCGCGGCATGTGGGATCTTCCCGGACCGGGGCACGAACCCGCGTCCCCTGCATCGGCAGGCGGACTCTCAACCACTGCGCCACCAGGGAAGCCCGAGACCATTCTTTTTATTTCTCAACAGCTCCAACCATGAGAAAGTTCTTTCTTCTCTACGCTGAACCAAGGCCGTGGCTTCCTTTCACTGAACCCTCATTACCCACCTTCTGCCCCCTGAGGTCGAGCAGATCCCCACCAGACTTCAAACTCTCAGCCCCCATCCTCTGGCTCCAAGAGCCTCGGCCCCGAGGCCTTTGATCCATCGAGGGCCTGAACCCCTTCCCAGTCCTGGCTGGCTGCTCCTCCCTGGCTGTGTCCAGAAAGACCACGGCCCCCTGCCCTGAATGCAGCATCTTCACAGGGTCTGCTAGGCTACCCGGGGTTTCTTATACATGGGTGGTGGATGGCTTTTCCAGGATTTGCATCCTTCCCTGCCAAGCAGCATCATGTTAAATCCAGCCCATTGTTTAGAGTTCATAGAGCTTCTCGAGGGCAGAAACCCCTCCACATCAATCTGTATAATACCAGTACCTGGCATGTGCTTCACTGAATGAATGAAAACACTGAATGAATGAAGAGCTCATAGACAGCAGGTGAAAAAGGGGCTCATCATTATCATCATTACGGTATCACGGGAGCAGACATTAGCAAATGTACAGACAGTGCTGGCCATGGGAGCCCAGGGGTGGGAGCACTGGGAAAGGGGTCACAGAAGGTCCGTGCAGCCTTGGAACCAAAGAAGGATTCAGTGCGGGACTTGGGTCTGTGTCTTGGCAGGCCGCTGAGCACAGGTAGAGTTTCATCCTGCAGGATGGCAAAGTCCACGCTCCAACAACTCAGATATCCCTGTATGTGGGCCTTCCAAGGACCATCTAGCATTTAGGACCAGGGGAGCCGTTCAATCACCAACACTGAAGGGACACAGAAGCAGCGGGAGGCTGCAGAGGGTGAGCCTGCAATAGTGCACCTGATACATAGATATTCATGAAGCAGGAAACTAATAATAGCAAGCTGTGCAAAACCTAGCGTGTGCGCTGGGATCCTACACTGAGTACCTCTTCCCCAAGTCACGGACAGACCTGGCAGCCACTGGCTCCAGAGCCCGAGACCTGATTCATTCGACACATCCTTAGAGATCACTGGCTCAGCCACGCTGTGAAACCACGCACGATGTGGCCCGTGTCCACCAAGCCCCCCAAATTCAATGGAAGATGGTATTTCTATTTACTAGTTAGTCTGGGGGGTGGGGAGGTATCACAGAGCTAAGAGTATA
Organism: Physeter macrocephalus; assembly: GCF_002837175.3. Classification (NCBI taxonomy): domain Eukaryota; kingdom Metazoa; phylum Chordata; class Mammalia; order Artiodactyla; family Physeteridae; genus Physeter; species Physeter macrocephalus. The sequence continues at coordinate 7,956 of NW_021145347.1, forward strand.
AATAGAGTCCCCTGGACCTTAACGCTTTGAAACTAGGCACTTAACTAATTTTGCAGGAGAGAAAGGAAAAAGAACTTTTTTTTTTTTTGCATTATGTAAGATTTTAATAAGTCACTCGAATTCTCACAAAATGTGATGCTCTGTAATGAGGAGGGTGGAGGAGGCTTCCCAGAGAAAGGAGGTGAGGAACAAGGAACGAGGAGAAAGGAAACTCTCCGCAAAGATAAAACTGCCAGAAACGGTGGCACCTCCTTCCAGCTCCCCCAGCATCACACTCTGGGCAAAGAAAACCAGTGCTTAAACCTCTCTAAGAAATAGTTCCCAGTTACAGCGTCTTTCTGCCGGAGACCAAGGCCCCAAACAGAAGCCGGCCTGGGTTCTGGCTGAGTGCCCGCTAGGAATGCCGACAAGCCCTGGGTTCTCCTGGCCCACCTTCAAGCAGAACAGTCAAATGTGCAAAAGCCAGTGCAGGTGAGGGAAGTTCAACTCTAAGGTGGATCACCAGGCACTAAAGACACAATCAGGAGGGTCAGAAGCCCTCGCCTTTCTCTAAGGGGAAAAGTCACTTAACTACCTTCCAGTTATTTCCATCCACCTTTCCCTGTGTATAAGGCAATTCACTCAAAAGATGCAGATAAAGATCCACCTCCCCAGTAAACCTCCTAATGGGGCTCCCTTCACCCCTCTGGCAAATTCCCAGCCCTCCAAGTCCACACCCCTTCCTCCCTCCCTCAGAGAAAAGTCTAGGGAGGAGAAAAAGAAACTGGGGGTGGGGGCGATGAGAAATGAAGAGTTCCAGGGCAGCCCTGCCTTTTCGGGGTTCTGCAGTGATGGGGAGTCAGGTCCTGGCAGGGCGTCCATGATGTCATCATTTCCGATTCTGATAAAAAGACAACGTTCCCACAGCCAAAGGCTCCTCTCCCCACTCTCTCTCTCGGGCATTGAAACACAAGCTTTTAGTATACTGCAAGAACATCACAGCTGCATTTTAAGATGCTGTATTTGGGTCCACCCTAAAGTGGCTGCCCTCATTACCTCCCTTTGAAAGGGGCCTCTGGATAAGCCCAGGGTAATTAAAATTTCCTGTCTAACCTTCACCGCTCCACCAGCTCGTATTACAGCCCTGGACACACACTGTAGAGTCAGTTTCTTCGGGGCCTTCTCACTCTTCGTTTAAAATCAGGCCACTATTCTCTTGGCCCAGCCTATCCAGTAACACTCTTGGAAACGGAGAGGGAACTTTCTCTGGCGGGGCTGGTGACGCCTCTGGCTTCCCACACTCATTAGAAAATTCTCTCTCTTCTACAAGGCTCATTTGTGGTAGGTCCCAACAATACAAAGGCAAATAAATGACCCCCGCTCCAAGAAGCTGATGTGTTCACAGGCTGGAAAGGATCCAGGGTTTTTTAAACCTTGAAAATGTAAGAGATCCCTAAGTGAAATACTTTTAAATAGGAAAATCAAATGTAAAAGATCAAAGCACGTTTTGCAGTGTCTGCATGAATCTATACAGCCCCGGACAAAAAGAACAGGCGTACTTTGTTCCGGTCAAGTCAGGTTCTGAGTGAACTCTAAGGCGACATCAGAATCTGGATCTAGAAACGGATTAAAAGCGAAATTCTTGCTGAAAGTAAGTGCACTCCTGGCACAAGTTGGGGGTTTTCTATTGGTTTTGTTTTGCGTAGTTCGATGGCAACTCCATTTGAAATAGTGTTAGGCTTTGAGAAGACGGATTCCCCTTCTGCTGAGGGGGTAGGAATCATTCTGGCTTTGGTTACATCTCAGACCTCCTAAACCACCTAAACAATCTAAAGTGGTTAAGACTCTGACATGTCACAATGCACACAGACAGAGCACCTCTGCCCAGGGGCAGTAATGGGTTGAAGAGGGTCCCCTCCCAAAAAAAAAGATTCACAGCTATCTAGAACTTCAGAATGTGACCTATTTGGAAATAGGGTCTTTGCAGATATAATAAATTGAATTAAAATGATGTCATTCTGTGGAATTCCCTGGCCGTCTGGTGGTCAGGACTCAGCATTTTCACTGCCGTGGCCCAGGTTCGATCCCTGGTCGGGGAACTAAGATCCTGCAAGCCACGCAGCGTGGCCAAAAAAAAAAAAAAAAAAGTCATACTGGATTAGGGTGGGCCCTAAATCCAAGGACTAGTGTCTTTACAAGAAGGCCATTGGAAGACACACACACACAGGGAGAACACCATGTGACTATCAAGACAGGGTCTAGAGTGATGCGTCTGTAAGCCAGGGATGCCAAGAATTGCTGGCAACCATCAGAAGCTAGAAGAGACATGGAAGGGTTCTTCCCTAGAGGCTTTGGAGCGAGCATATGGCCCTTCTGACACCTTGATTTCAGATTCCAGCCTCCAGAACGGTAAGAAAATACATTTCTCTTGTTTTAAAACACCAGCTTGTGGTCCTTGTTACAGCAGCCCTAGGACACTCATCCACTCACCCAGAAGTAGAACGAGTATGTCCCCTCAGCAGAGCCCTGGGGGCAGTCCCAGGGGGGACCAATCACCCACCAAGCGGCCACACCCCGACTCCACAGCTCAAGCTGCAGGTGAAATCAACTTCAAAGGAGAAACCAGACATTGCAAAGTGTTTGTAAATTATTTAACAGAAAGGACAACACACAATTTGCACATCCACCAAAATTATGGCTGTGAAAATTAGTGCCTGAAACTTACTGGCCTCACCATGGGCCAAGCATTGAGCTAACTGCTTCATATACATGAATTTATTTAATCCCCACAATGAACTCACAAGGCAGGTACTTTTCTATCCCCACCTGACATAAGGGGAAACCGAGGCACAGAGCTTTTCAGTAGTAACCTGCCCAAAGTAACCTTCCAAGTAGCAAGTGGTAGAGTTGGGGTCTGAACCCAGGAAGCCCGGCTCCAAGTTCATGCCCTTAACAGCGTCACAACACTGCTTCTGCAATGGATAGAATGTGGAAAGCACGGAAAACAAGTTGAGATTTTTCACATGATTTTTTTAAAATTTATGCATAAAAACCAAAGGAAAAAGAAAAAGACACCTTTCAGTTGGGGGCAGATGTGTGGCAACGAGCAGCTGCTGACTGGACAGGGTGATGGCAGACAGACACACCCACAGGGCAGGGAGACGAGTCAGGGAGGGGTGGGCATGCCCAGGGCTTCTCCAGGAAGAAGAGGCACCACAAAGGGGTCTGCTTGCCTAGCCCTCAGAGAGTGGCCAAAGTATGTGCAGAAAAGGTTTGATGCAAGAGTGCTCATGCAGAGGGGGATATGAGCAAACATTAGGTTTTCAAGAGGACCTACCCAGGTGTAGTTTTGGTTTCTTAAAAAAATTTTTTAAAGTCATGCCGTTTTTTTTTTTAAGTCAAGTAGGACAGCAGGAAGATGAAAATATGAAAGAGGGCCAGAAGAAAAGCTGGGCTGGGCTGTGAGCAAAGCTGGGACTTCCTCAGCTCATCAGCTGTCAGAGGGCCAGCTACAGGACAGGTGGTACTGCCAGGCCACCGGGTGGCAAATCCCCAAATGCCAAGCCCCACAGCAGCCTTCCCGGGTAGGAGGGGGCCCACAGCCTACCACAGCCTGGGCAAGGGCAGTGGGTGCAGGCAGCCCCCAGGGCTGGCGAGATCGGCACAGAGGGTCCTGGAGCCAGCTGGCCGTCTGGAGGGAGATCAAGGTAGCAGGACGGCAGAGAGACCAGGGGGTAGCAGGGGGGCTGGTCTGACTTAGCGACCATAGGGGGCCCTCCACGAGATGAGGGGTTTGTCCATCAACTAGAGTCACCGCCACGTGCCAGGCACCGAGGATGGATGAGGACTAAAAAAAAAGCAGAGCTGTGTCAGAGATGTCCAAGTGACAAAATCTCCCAGACTGGGGAGCCCCTGACCCTGGTGGGGTGGGGAGAGCAAAGTTTCAGCTGCCTCCCAGGTGAGGAAACTGGGTGGAAGCACCTGAGGGGAACCCCCATCGGGCTCAGCTGGAGGAGGCTGAGTCTGGAAGCTCAGGAGGGCACCGGGTGTGGGTAGCAGGGCAGCCTGAAGGCACGGCAGGGCGGGAAGGGTTCTAAACATGGACATGGGGCCTGGAGCCAAGGGGGTGGGGACAGCCTTCAGCAAAAGGCCCCTGTTCCATGTCACATGCTGACTTGGTACTGGCCACCCCCTCCTCTCACTCAGTTCTCACCAAACCCTTGAAAGAAAGGGTTGTCCCCGTTTTACAGATGAAAAGACAGAAGTGGTTAAGCAACTTGCCCTTGATCACAGCTAATGACCCTGGAATGAGGGGGCTATAGCCCCACCTTCCTCAAACTCAGGACAGATAATTGGGTCTCTCTTTTTTTTTTTTTTTTTTGACAGTATTGTATAGCATGTGGGACCTTAGTTCCCTGACCAGGGATGGAAACTGTGTCCCCTGCAGTGGAAGCGCAGCATCTCAACCACTGGCCCACCAGGGAAGTCCCAAGATAATTGGGTCTTGATACTAGGTTTAAGGGGTGGGGGGGCCTTTCCAAACCACTGTTGGGGGAAATATCATTCCCCGAGTGGCCCCTGCCCCTGGCAGCCACAGCAGCTACCTGGACCTCATGGGAAGGTGGTACTTTTACCAGCAAGAAACTAAGGCTTCGAGGGACTACGTAGCTTTGCCCAGGGTCACAGGTCCTAGGCCCTGTCTGACCCTATGCTTGTGAGGCCCCTCCTGCCACACTGGTGTCTCCAGCCACCGCCTGGGCGACTTCTACCTGGAGCAGTGTTGCCTCCCCTGCCTTCTAGGACATGGGGGGAAATCCCCAGGAAGGTTTCTTTGCAATTACTGGTGCCTCACATGCCTGATGACCGGGGCTGCCAGGCCTGCCTCAGGACACTGGAGGCTGAAGGCCCGAGTCTGCCACAGTCAGGCCCGGGATGGAGCTGTGAAGGCCCTTCACAGTGAGCAGTGCACCCCCTCCTCAGCAAGAGCCCCAGGGGGACTGCCAGTGCCCCTGCTATAGTCTCCGCAGGGGGAGGGCGCGTGGCTCAGGCCTGGCCAACCAGAGCGACGGGGCGCCCTGGCCACGGCAATTGGTTCAGAGCCAATAAGAAGCAATAGTAAAGCTACAAAAGACACACACACAGTAAGGTCTTTGCTGTGGTTACTCTTCCCACTGGACTTGCTGGAGCTGCTGTGGCCACACTGCCACCACCAGGGATAAGCCACCTGAGAATGGGAACAACACAGAGAGGAAGCCGGCTTAAGAAAAAGAAATTAAGCTCTGATGGCATCATTTTAGCTCCCTGATCCAGCCATACCTGACACCAGTCCTTTTTTAGTTTTATGAACCCATTAGTCCCTTTTCGGTTTATGCCAATTTTGGTTGCAAGTGACAGAAAACCCAACCTAGACTTGTGACTGACACAGTAGCTCTGGAGGAAGCAGTCTCGTGCTCAGGCTGGACTGCCAGCTCTGTGGGACCCCAGACCACACACTGCCTTCCTTCCCTGTAGCTTGACCCTCTTCCGGTATCTGTTTCCTCGCCAACGCCACCTTGCTTGGTCTCCCAAGCCCCTCTGATTGTGTGGACTCCCTTTATTACTCTTAGGCAGCCAACAAACAAACAAACATCCTTTCAAAGATTGTTCTGCAGAAAAAAATAATAGTAATAAAAATAAATGAAAGAAATCTGAATCACCCCCAAAGTGATTGGAAGAAGAAGGTCCCCAAGATGCCCTCTCTGAAGCCAGCTGGACTGGGAGGAAGTGCTGGGACCTGGGAGCAGCCAGAGGAGGAGCAGTATGCCAGGAAAGGCATAATCCCAAGTAAATCAAAGGGGCTGTGACGCACCATTCACTTTTCTGTCTCTGCCCAAGTGCCTTCTTTTGCCTCAACTCAGCCTTCCTTAATGGCCCAAATTACACCTATCGGGTGTTAACACCAGAGATCAGTGCCTGGAAGCCAGGGACGCGGAAATCAGGGTGTCAGGGATGCGGAGGCTCCGGGTACCAGCCTCTGCTGACCTCCGCGCGGGGGCTGGGGCTGGACAACAGCCCAGCCTCAGGAAGGGGCCCAGGCTCCCGCCACACAGCGCTGGCCAGGGCGCCTTTAAATAGAACCTCCACGCGGGAGGACAAACACATTCCAAGCGCATTTTAAACCGCCCCAAGCATGACCTGGCCGGCGGCCTCCGCTCCCCCAGGCATTTTTCCGGTCTTGGCCCAATTCTGGAACTAATATTAATAGCTCAGTTAGGAGCTTACGGTGTGCAAAATACTTTATGGCCTTAAAAGGCAGGGACGATTACTTCCCCCACTCTCCAGATGAAGAAACTGAGGCCCAGGGAGCCTGCCAAGCTACAAGGCCGACTACTGGGGTGGGGGGTCTCTCTACGCTGCCTCCACCGCCCGATGGGGCTGACACGGCAGGACCGGAATGAGCCCCCGCCGAACCAGCTGCCACCTGCCTTGTCCGGTTCCGGAAGGGCGCCTCCTGCGCAAGAGGCAAGAAGGGGGAAAACAGCCAAGGCGACGCTCCCGAGAGGCTCCCTGAACGTGCTCGCTCCAGGAACGTACTGATCTTTCGTGAAGAGTTTAACAAACTCCCAGTTCTCAGGCTCTGTTGGTACATCCAACCCCGCGCGGCAGCCAAGGATAAGTTTCCTCCTTTGTTTTAAAAGATAAAGGACAACGAGGCTAATTTCTCCCTCGGGAGATAAAGTTAAAGTTGGCAGGTGAGGCGCGGCGCGTCTCCGTTTCCTAGAAGTTGCGCCCTGGGCAAATCTCGGAGCCGGCCCGCAGAGGGGGCGGGACCCGCCGTCCGGACCCGGGAGCCCCGGACTCGGGCTCGGCTGCCCGAGGGGAACTTCTGACCTGGGTCACGGAGAACGGCGGCTCCTGCTCTCGGTGTCCCAGCCCCGCTGGATCGCCCCCCACCGCGCCGGGATCGGTCGGGGCGCGCTGGATCTGGGGGCGTTGGGTTCAATGCTAAAGACACCCCTGGAACCCCTGCACTATCCCACCCTGTGTCCCCCCGCCCCAAGCGGGGCCCGGGACTCCCAGCCGGAAAGACCAACCCACCGCCACCTCGCCCTCCCTCCCGGGCTCAGGGTCCCCGGGCGCGCACGGCGCAGGACGCGGCGGAGAGCTTACAGTTTGAACATGCTCTCCAGGTCCTTGATGAGACGGCGGCTGAACTCCGGGAACTCGGAGTAGGGGTGGAAGACCTTGCAGCGGCGGGGTCGCGCCGCGCCCTCGTTGATGTCCAGCCGTCGGTTCAGCTGCGCGCTCAGCTCGGCGTCGGCTCTGGCGGTGGGCGCCCAGGCGGATGGCTGCGGCTGGGGCTCGGGGACTGGGGCGGCTCGGGGCGCGGGCTGGAGCCCGCCGTCCACCTCCTCCCACTGCAGTCGCCGCTGCAGCTTGCTCGCCAGCTCCTCGCTGGCCATGGCCGCGGTGGATCCGGGGACGCGGGGACTGGGCTGACAGCGCGCTCCTCGCCGACTCGCGACTCTGCGACACTTCGCCAAGACGGCGGGGACCCGGCGGTTGGGTGGAACCGTGGGCGGGGGCAGGGGAGGGCGGAGGGGGGAGGGCGGCGGGCGGGGAGGAGCCGCGGCTTTAAGGAGGCGCTGGGGCTCGGGGACCGCCCGCCCGGCCAGAGGCCACGGGCCACAGGTGTCGGCGCGTCCCGGGGACGTCGGCCCGCTCTCCACTACCCGGGGCTCCAGACCGGAGCTGAGCGCCTCCCGGGACGAAGAGTGGACCCTCGGATCAACTCCGACTTTGCCGCCCGCTCCCAGGGAGCCCAGGGACCCTGTGGTCCCCGGGGGAACGACACCGGGAAAAGTTTCCGTGCCGTTCTGGCGGCTCCTTTCTCGTTCCCCAGAAGTGCCCAGACTGGAGCCGCTCGCGGCGGGGGGCAGGCTGGGCGTTGGGGGAGCCGAGCGCCTCCGGATGACACCTACGCGCCCCCAAGGCTGCGGGTGGCACCCAGTGGTCGCGAGGTCTGGATGAGGGAGGCGCCCGCAGGGAGCGCGGGGAAGGGGAAGCTGAATTTCACTCACTGAAAAGAAATGTTTCCAAAACATACTAAAAACAAATAAGCAAACCGAAAAAAGAACAAGCAAGGCAGACAAACTCGTGGCTCTCCTGGTGGTAAGACACCAGCGCCACTTCGGGGGCTCTGGCTTTTTCTGTGAAACACAAGAAAGAAAAGAAAAAGAAGCTTGAAAATAAAGAAATAAATCAGCCTTTTTAACAAGAGGGTAAAAACAAGTACAGTCGTCACTCCCCTAAGGACGGCTGTTACATCAGCCAAGCCTTGAGGAGAATCTTGTAAACACTGATCTGCCCCTACTGGGACGCACTCTGTTCTGACTGCCTCAGGGACTGCCGATCCAGGGCAGGTCTGCATCACCCGGCTGTGGGTGCCTGAGACCCAGGCCCAGCCTTTGGCACGCAGGCATGGAGGGCCCGGCTGTGGGTGCCTGAGACCCAGGCCCAGCCTTTGGCACGCAGGCATGGAGGGCCCGCAGAGGTCCTGCCAGGGATTCCGAGCATCTGTAGAGGCCTAGTGAAAAAAAAAATATATATATATATATTTTTTTAATTAGGGAAAATATTATCTTTTTAAATAAAGTGATCGAATAGAATCTTTTTAACATCCCTACTAAACAATTTTATTCGGTTTTATAAATGGCCTTTTTTACATCAGGTTTTATGCTTGAAATGGCAATTGATAGACCCCTTCAAATACACCACAGGGCGCCACCCTTCCTGACCTGGTGATGGTGACTAGATTTGCTTTTTTTGTCATTTGTGAGCACTTTACGTGACATTATTTCACACACATACACCAAAAAAAGAGATTTAAAATTCTTAACACTCTACATCAACAAGAAACTTTACATGAATAGGTATTAAAAAATGTCAGCAACCGTTTTACATGCTAAAATTTACCACAGTTCACATTAAATTTAAAGACTCTAATAGCTCTTCCTTTTCCTTCATTTATGATTCAAGTATAATGTTGAAAATTCTCATGTTCATGAGAATGGATTTTGAATGCAATTCGACCTTTTCATTTAAGTGCCTCCAAATGAGACAGAGCTTTAAAAAAAAAAAACAGCTTTATTGAGGTACAATTGATAAACAAAAAACTGCACAGATTTAATGTACACAAGTTGATGCACTTGGACATGTGCAAACACCCATGATACTATCACCACAATCAAGGTAATAAGCATTTCCATCACCTCCAAAGGTTTCCTTGTGTCCCTTTGGTTTTTGTTTTGGGGATTTTTTTGCTGAGAACACTGCACGTGAGGTTTATTTACCCTCTTAACAAATTTTCAAGTACACAAGACCATATTGTTAACTACAGGCTCTGTGTTACGCAGTGGATCTCTAAGGAAGCACTCTGGAGTAACATACACTTGGAATACGAGCTGTCCCCCAGGCACCACTCAAAAGGCACATCACCTACAAGGGGCAGAGTTTGGGGGCTGTGCCCACCAGGCATCCTCAAGCCTCTCTGCCCTGAGGGAAGAGTGGAGGACGGAATGCCTGCTAACCCCCAGGCACCAAAGCAGCAGGTACCCAGAATGCTCACCTGGCAACAAATGGCCACCCCTAGGGAGAAAATTTCAGCATCTCACTAGTGACCCAAAGTGACGCACAGTCACGGCCAAGACTGGAAACCCTGCTTCCCACCTCCCTTTTTCCAGTGTCCAGCTGGGTGCCTGACCAAGAACTCAAAACAAGATTACTGAATCATACGCCAATATCAGTACTACTGTCCAAATATGACCCATGTTTTATAAAATACATTTCTATGTATAGAAAAAAAAAAAAAAACTAAAGGGAAAGGGACCAAATTATTAACAGTTGTCAATGCTAGGAGTCAAACCATTTTCATCCACTATTTTAATTCTCAGTTCCCTGACTTTTCTACAATGACTATATAAAACGATTATACCAGAAAACAAATGTTATTGCTTGCAATGGTGAAGTACGAGAGGGTGGATATTTTAGCTGTAGAGCAGGCGAAAGTATTGGGTTGGCCAAAAAGTTCGTTCAGGCTTTTCATAAGATGTTACAGAAAATCGGAACGAACTTTTTGGCCAGCCCAATATTCTTGCCTGTGTCATCCCATGAGCGCGTTTATTTCACTAACATTCCTCTGGGGTGGCTATAGGAGCTTTTGCGTTTCATAGGGAAAATCAAACGTGTTTTACCGGCAAGACTTCTTTTTCAGTTCTCTGTTGCTGTGTAACAAACCATCCGCAAACCTGTGGCCCAAACAACAAATCTACTTTGCTCATAAATCTGCAATTTGGGCAGGCCTTCATGGGGAGCTCTCTTCTCTCATCCGCTTGGCGTAGGCAAGGGCAGCTCTGGGGCTGGGGTCGAGAATCATCTGAAGATTCATTCCCTCCCAGGTACGGGATTGATGCTGGCTGATGCTTGGCCCCTGCTTGGAGCTGTTGGCTAGAACACCTACACGTGGCCTCTTGATATGGCCTGTGCTTCCTCACCACATGGTCACTGGGTTCCTAGGGCGGGCTTGCAAGGAGGGAGAGACAGGTAGAAACCGTATCACCTTTTATGCAGTAGGCTCAGAAATCACTTAGCTCAACTTTATTGGTCAGAGCAGTCATGAAGGGGAGAGAACACAAATCTCCACCTCTCAATGGAGGAGTGACAACTTCATCGAAGAATAGCGTGTGGGATGGGATATGTACCATTGTGGCCATCTTTGGAAAATACAGTTTGCCAGTCCTCCCTCTGAAAATCCCTAAAGGCTTGAGTCTATCGCGGTTCTGTGGCATCCAGACAAGAACAGCTATGTCCTTCAGCCCGGATGTGTTGGCACAATTCTCTGGGCCCTCCGGAAGTGCGGACCTGCAAGTCACAAAGAAGTCAGAATGAAATGAAGTCCAGAAAGGGAAAAGCCCTTCCAAGAGGGCAGAAACCTGGGGCTGCGTCCACCTCTGGAGGCATTCAGTCTTATCTTCACATTATCAACTTCTTTAATGAGTCAAAATCTCAGGGCTTTGATATGTTTTAGAGGAAATGGTTTTGTCCTTTAAAAATGAGGTAAATGTTAGTGCCAGGTGCTCTTTCTAAGTCTCTTCACGCCCTAGCTCACTGAACTGCGAATATTCTAAAATTAGAGAATGGAGGCAGAATCAAGATGGCGGTGTGGGAAGACGTGGAGTTAGCGTCTCCCCACAACTAGGGCACCTGCCGGCCGCTGTTGGCGGACTCTGACGCCCAAGGAGATGGGAGAAACCCCACAGTGCACTGGTAGGGGTAGGATGTAGAGGGACTGAGGGGGGAGGAGAAGTGGAGGCCAGACAGGATCGGCATCCCTGAGGCTGGGGAGATCAGCAGGCGGGAGGGGCCCTCCGGGAGGAGTGGAGCGGGAGAGGAGTGGAGGGCGATTGCCCCGCCCACTCGAGCCCAGAAAGCCTGCTGGGCTCCCAGGTGAGGTCCCCTGCCCTCTGAGACCAGGGATGGGGAGCACACCTGGGCCCCTTCTGTTCCTTGAGCCTAAGCCCACCCCCCACAGCCCCCAGGGCCTTTTCCAGCCCTGTGGGTCCTGAGCATTGGCCCTGCCCAACACCCAAACCTCACCCTGTTTAGGCCCCACCCTCCACAGGCAAGGCCTTTCTTTTTCTTCCCCCCTCCTCCTCTTCTTTACTATTGTGGTACTGTTGTACCTTCTGGTTGTTGATTCATCTATATTTTTATTTTTATATTCTTCCTAATATATCTGTTAGTTTCCTAGTCTAATTTCATTTTTTACTTTGTTATTTTGTTGTTGTTGTTGTTGTTTTTCCACCCCAGGCAGCTTGCAGGATCTTGGTTCACGAGCCCGGGGTCAGGCCAAAGCTCCTGCGGTGGGAGCTCTGAGTCCAAACCACTGGACTAACAGAGAACCTCAGACCCCAGGGAATATTCATCAGAGTGAAGTCTCACAGAGTTCCTCATCTCAGCACCAAGACCCAGCTCTACCCAATAGCCTACAAACCCCAGTGTGGGAAGCCTCAGGCCAAATAACCAGTAAGACAGGAACACAATCTCACTCATAAAAAAATAAATAAAAAATGAGACAGCAAAAAAAAAATGTCACAGATGAAGGAGCAAGGTAAAAACCGACAAGACCAAATAAATGAAGAGGAAATAGGCAATCTCCCTGAAAAATAATCCAGAGTAATGATAGTAAAGATGATCCAGAATCTCGGAAATAGAATGGAGGCATGGATTGAGAAAATATAAGAAACGTTTAACAAAGATCTAGAAGAACTAAAGAAAAAACAAATAGAGATGAACAACATAATAAGTGAAACAAAAAATACACTAGAAGGAATCAATAACAGAATAACTGAGGCAGAAGAATGAATAAGTGAGCTGGAAGACAAAATGGTGGAAATAACTGCTGAGGAGCAGAATAAAGAAAAAAGAAAAAAGAATCGAAGACAATTTCAGAGACAACACTGGGACAACGCTAAACGCACCAACATTCAAATTATAGGGGTCCCAGAAGAAGAAGAGAAAAAGAAAGGGTCTGAGAAAATATTTGAAGAGATTATAGTTGAAAACTTCCCTAACATGGGAAAGGAAATAGTCACCCAAGTCCAGCAAGCACAGAGAGTCCCATACAGGATAAACCCTAGGAAAAACACAAGACACAAATTAATGAAATTAGAACACTACATAACACCATACACAAAAATAAACTCCAAATGGATTAAAGACTTAAATGTAAGACCAGACACTATAAAATTCGTAGAGGAAAACATAGGAAAAACACTCTTAAAAATAAACAAATGGGACTTAATTAAACTTAAAAGCTTTTGCACAGCAAAGGAAACCATAAACAAGACAAAAAGACAACCCTCAGAATGGGAGAAGATATTTGCAAATGAAACAAGAGACAAAGGATTAATCTCCAAAATATACAATCAGCTCATGGAAGTCAATATCAAAAAAACAAACAATCCAGTTAAAAAATGGGTGGAAGACCTAAATAGACATTTCCCCAAGGAAGACATACAGATGGCCAAGAGGCACATGAAAAGATGCTCAACATCACTAATTATTAGAGAAGTGCAAATCAAAACTACAATGAGAATCAGGCTCCCTGACTTCAGACTATACTACAAAGTTACAGTAATCAAGACAGTATGGTACTGGCACAAAAACAGAAATATAGATCAATGGAACAGGATAGA
>NW_021145347.1:21816-27622 GCF_002837175.3 Physeter macrocephalus
TGGAATATTACTTAGCCATAAAAAGAAATGAAATTGAGTTATTTGTAGTGAGGTGGATGGACCTAGAGTCTGTCGTACAGAGTGAAGTAAGTCAGAAGGAGAAAAACAAATACCGTATGCTAACACATATATATGGAATCTAAAAAAAAAAATGGTATTGATGAACCTAGTTGCAGGGCAGGAATAAAGAGATAGACGTAGGAAATGGACTTGGGGACGTGGGGTGGGAGGGGGAAGCTGGGGCAAAGTGAGAGTAGCATCGACATATACACACTACGGAATGTAAAATAGTTGGCTGGTGGGAAGCAGCCGAATAGCACAGGGAGATCAGCTCGGTGCTTTGTGACCACCTAGAGGGGTGGGAGAGAGGCTCAAGAGGGAGGGGATATGGGGACACTTGTGTGCATATGACTGATTCACTTTGTTGTGCAACAGAAACTAACAGTATTGTGAAGTAATTATACTCCAATAAAGATCTATTAAAAATAAATAAATAAATAAATATAAATAAAATTAGACAGTGATGATGGTTTTACAACTCCATGAATGTACTAAAAACCGTTGAATTGTACACTTCATAAAGATGAATTTATGGCATGTGAATTATATCTAAATAAATCTGTTACTTTTTAAATGATGACAATAAGCCATTACATATTAACATGAATACTATAAGTGAGAAGAAAAACATTGTTTCACATTTTTGCATGTCTTTAATCTCTGCCTTAATAGAAGACACTCGGATATCACATCTGCTTCTACATTTGATTTGCTGCAATTTGTTGCTTTGTTTGCAGTATGTGAAGAAAATCCAGGCTTCCACAGATGTCTGGGAATTTAGTTGGATATATAATTGGAAAAGGGAGGAGTATTTGTTCAGTCTTTTCAGATAAATGTGGTTATCATTTTGCTTTGTTACTACACCAAAACTGCTAAGTGATAGTTTCCTGAAGTTTAAATGCAACATGGAAAGTGGAAGCATCCAAACCAAACTCTCCATACTCTGTTACACCGAAATCCATCACTCTACCTGGCACATTTAATGGGGCCTTGATTTAGGCATAACTTTGTACCATTATGCATTGGTCATGTTGACACATTTCACTTACATGATAAAGTCCAAAATTCTAACTTTTGCTTGGAACTCAAGTGTTATTATTGATAGCAAATGCTACCAATTGTTTCCAGAAGGCCCTCAATTACTGCTTCCTTTTCTCCAGGGATGTCTCCTTGAGGGCAAGTTTCAGGTCTTTATTTTTATTTGGGAAACCCTTAAAGTGACTCACCTATCTGTCCCCAGGCTGGCTGCATCTTCCGCGAAGGAAAGCCCACAGGCACTACCTAAATGGGTTTTCTCACCTTTCTCTCTAGCCCAGGCAGGACAAAAAGAATCCCTAACCACTCCTTGCCCTGCACAGCTGCCGGAGAAATTCCTGGCAGAGAATCAGGCAGAAAAGCTGGGGAGTATTTTAAACCTCAGACTCCAGGCCCCAGGGTGGACCTAGAGGCTCCGACTCCCAGGGGAGGCCTGGTCCCCAGGCCCCTTTGGCTCCAGGCATCCACGTCTGTGGCCTTGGGGACTTGCCAGGGAGCTCCCAGGGGTGTCGATGAGCTCAGACCCAAGTTCCCTGGGTGGCCTCAGCTCCCTGTCTGCTCAGAAAGCAGAGACGCTGGGCTGTAGTAGATGCTGCTGAAAGAGAAAATAATTCACTTTCCTATTTCCCACCTGATGGAGCAGCAAAGAACTATGAGTGGGCGAAAATGAATTCTACAGCGTTGGAGGAGAGGCAAGCCAGACCCTCCCACGGCTCTAGCGACCCCTGGCTGTGACCGTCAGATCACCCGCCCTGCCCTCTCTTCTCCCCACCACGCCTTCAGGGCTGGCCTTCCCTCCCCCTGCTCACCTAGTCAATCAAGTCTTGGTTCCACCCCCTGAGGCCGTTCAGATCTCTCCCCTTCTTCCTTGAATCCAGCCAGAGCTCGTCTCTCCGGAAGGGCGATAGGGGACAATGCCATCCTCTGAAGCCGACTTGCCCTTTGCCCATTTGTCCTCCATTCGCTCACCCAGGCAGGAGGAACTGGTCTAAAACAGTGCTGTCCAATAGAAATAGAATGCATACTTTTATTTTAGAATGTGTATTTGGTATTTTAAATTTTCTAGTAGCAACATTTTAAAAAGTAAAACTAAAAGAAAACAGGTGAGATTAATTTTCATAATATATTTTCTTTTACCCAATATATGCCAAATATTATCATCTCGACAGGTAATCAATGTAAAAAATGTTAATGAGATATTTTACATTATTTCCTACCAAGGCTTTGAAATTTGAGGTGTATTTTACACTTACAGCTCATCTCAATTCAAACTAGCCATATTTCAAGTGGTTGATAGCCACTTGCAGTTGGTGGCTACCATCTCGGATAGCTCAGGACTAAGGCAAATCAGAGGGGTCCCTGCTCCCTGGCTCTGACCCTCAGCTGGTGAAGAAGTTCTACTGAGAATTTCCTGTCTAGCCTCACCTCTGGCCTCTACTCCCTCTGATTTGAAATAACGACCCCAACACCCCCCCCACACACACACTCAACTTGTCCCTAACACAAGGTACTTGGATCCACCTAGATCTGACCCAGTGCTCCATGGATGCTGGACCTGAGAATAATATCCTAAAATAAAGACCAAACTGTGCCACTGGTCCCAGTTCCCGTTCTCCTTATTTGTTCCAGTCTGGCGCCCCGTCGGTGGCTGCAGGAAGCTGGTGGGAGTGGGTGGGGCTGCCCTCCCCCTGCAGAGGGGACACCTCTGAGGTTCCAAGGTTTGCTTGGTTTCCAGGCACCTGAGGATAAGAGCATTTCTTAAGGAGTTGAGGGATATTACACCTCATTTGATGCCCCAAGTTCTCTGACAGTCTTTACATGTAGCACAGGGTAAGATAGGCTTTTGGCTATCTTATCTAATGATAATAAACTATTCTGCCTCTTCCGTTTAGACACAGAACCAGGAGCCCTCAGTCATGGGGGCAGAGGTGGAAGGAGGAGAGCAGTTGTATAAATGCTGGCTCTGTCACTCAGCGGCTGTGTGACTTTGAGTTAGTTACTTAACTTCTCTGAACTTCTGTTTTATCATATATACAACAAAGATACAGCCGTCGTCAGACATATTGCAGGTTTGGTTCCAGACCACTGCAATAAAGCGAGTCACATGAATTTTTTGGTTTCCCACTGCATATAAAAGTTATATTTATACTATACTGTAGTCTATTAAGTGTGCAATAGCATTATGTCTGAAAAAACAATGTACACACCTTAATTTAAAAATACTTGCGGGCTTCCCTGGTGGCGCAGTGGTTGCGCGTCCGCCTGCCGATGCAGGGGAGCCGGGTTCGCGCCCCGGTCTGGGAGGATCCCACGTGCCGCGGAGCGGCTGGGCCCGTGAGCCATGGCCGCTGGGCCTGCGCGTCCGGAGCCTGTGCTCCGCAACGGGAGAGGCCGCAGCAGAGGGAGGCCCGCATACCACACACAAAAAAATAATAATAATAATAATAATAAATAAAAATACTTTATCATGGGAATTCCCTGGCGGTCCAGTGGTTGGGACTCCATGCTCTCACTGCAGAGGGCCCGGGTTCAATCCCTGGTCGGGGAAATAAAATCTCGCAAGCCATGCAGCGCGGCCAAAAATAAAACCAAAAAACTTTATTGCTAAAAAATGCTAACTGTCATCTGAGCCCTCAGCGAGATCACTGACCACAGATCCCCATAACAAATATAACAATGATGAAAAAGTTTGACATATCGCGAGAATTACCAAAATGTGACAGAGACATGAAGTGAGTGAATGCTGCTCGAAAAATGGCGCAAATAGACTTGTTCAAGGCAGGGTTACCACAAACCTTCAATCTGTAAAAAACGCAGTATCTGCGAAGCGCAGTAAAACAAGGTGTGCCTATAATACTACCCACAAGACATGCAAGGCAGTTGTGATGAGTGATTGCATGTAAAGCACCTAGCACGTGTTGAATGAATGTCACCCTTTTGCTACAGGTACAGCACAGGTGGTGCCTGACGGTGGGGTTGAAGGAAAAGAGACCGAGCCACAGGGCAGGCCCAGGCCCTCCAGCTTTCACCAGAGAACCAACTAAGCCTGCTTTTGCGGGGGGGAGGGCGGGGGGAGCATCTTGCAGCCCTCACCCACATTCCGGCTACGCAGACAAGCAGCTCGGCCCTTCCTGATTTCAAAAGCCTACGCTGGCCAGCATGATTTGGAGACACCAGGGAATCACATCGCTTCCACACCAATGACTTCTACTTTGATTTTTTGAAAACCTTGCTTTTAGCAGCTCCTTTACCCACTGCAAGCTGGCCGTGCAGCTCAGTGCTTCCTGCCTCTCTCTCAGATAACCCCCACTGCCCTGGCTGCAGACTCCTCCTATATTCTTGTGCATTTCAAGTCTGCCCCTCCAGCCCCTCCCTCAAATTTGGGTCTAAGTCTCCCTTTGCATCTCAAAGGATTTGGCTGGTGCTTGAGAACTGTGGCTTTGACAAAGGCCCTGTGCATCTTGAGATGAGCAGGGATGGTCTGTTCTTCCAGAATCACTGGCATAACAAACGTCACCTATTTATAGCTTCAGTTTAAGAGTGGTCCATTGCAGGAAAAGTATTCAAAGATTTGACACCTGGAAAAAGATATCATCAACAAATGCAACCAAGTATCCAGAATCTCCTGGGGAGCTCCTACAGAGTAGTAATAAAAAGAAAAACAAACTGATGAAAAATTGGGCAATGGGTATGAGCAAATTTACCTAAACTGGTTTGACCCAGTACAACTCAGACTTTACTTGGTGGGTTAGCGTATTGGTCAAAGAAGTTTAGGGTGGGTGTTAACTACTCCCCCACATTCTTGTTAGGTAAGCCAGCCTTAGACCAAATTCTGCTAAACGTAAAGATATTTATTAAATTAACATTCCCAGCAAGCAGACATAGAATAGCTCAGACAACCTATTCTGTAAATTGGTTGAAGTCTCAAGTCCCAGCTCTTGGCCATTTTAGGAAATCCAGCCACACCCTTCACCAGAGACTAACACACATCCTAGAGACCAGATTCCTTGTCTTATTTATAATAAGCATCAAACAACCAGAAATCCTCCTAATTCAATGCCTGAAAACTGGCTAATTAAAAATCAAGCCTTAGGACAGGTTACAAATTTTGGTAGATTCCTATGTCCTATGCAGTATGGCAGGAGGAGGGGACGGATTTTAAACTATTTTAAGGCAATCCACATATCTTGAAAACAATACTTTTCATTTCATCAATGAGAGCCCGTTTTGAGCATTCATCAATTTAGTCAATATATATATATATATTCACCAATTTTTTTTAAGAGTCTTTTTTGTTTTTGTGTGTGTGTTTGTGTTTTTTAAAATTTAATTTATTGTTTTATACAGCAGGTTCTTATTAGTTATCTATTTTATACATATTAGTGTATACATGTCAATCCCAATCTCCCAGTTCATCCCACCACCCCTCCACCCCGCCACTTTCCCCCCTTGGTGTCCATATGTTTGTTCTCAACATCTGTGTCTCTATTTCTGCCCTGCAAACCGGTTCATCTGTACCATTTTTCTAGGTTCCACATATACGTGTTAATATACAATATTTGTTTTTCTCTTTCTGACTTAACTTCACTCTGTATGACAGTCTCTAGATCCAGCCACGTCTCTACATATGACCCAATTTCATTCCTTTTTATGGCTGAGTAATATTCCATTGTATATATGTACCCCATCTTCTTTATCCATTCGTCTGTCG
>NW_021145347.1:33877-34517 GCF_002837175.3 Physeter macrocephalus
AACATGGTATATCTCTCCATCTGTTTGTGTCATCTTTGATTTCTTTCATCAGTGTCTTATAGTTTTCTGAGTACAGGTCTTTTACCTCCTTAGGTAGGTTTATTCCTAGGTATTTTATTCTTTTTGTTGCAGTGGTGAATGGGATTGTTTCCTTAATTTCTCTTTCTGACCTTTCATTATTAGTGAATAGGGATGCAACAGATTTCTGTGCATTCATTTTGTATCCTGCAACTTTACCAAATTCATTGATTAGCTCTAGTAGCTTTTTGGTGGCATCTTTAAGATTCTCTATGTATAATATCATGTCCTCTGCAAACAGTAAGAGTTTTACTTCTTTTCTAGTTTGTATTCCTTTTATTTCCTTTTCTTCTCTGACTGTCCTGGCTAGGACTTCCGAGAGTGGACATCCTTGTCTTCTTCTTGATCTTAGAGGAAATGCTTTCATCTTTTCACCATTGAGAATGATGCTTGCTGTGAGTTTGTTGTATATGGCCTTTATTATGTTGAGGTAGGTTCCCTCTATTCCCACTTTCTGGAGAGTTTTTATCATGAATGAGTGTTGAATTTTGTCAAAAGCGTTTTCTGCATCTATTGAGATGATCATATGGTTTTTATTCTTCAGTTTGTTAATATGGTATAT
>NW_021145347.1:34669-35873 GCF_002837175.3 Physeter macrocephalus
TGCTATAAACTTCCCTCTTAGAACTGCTTTTGCTGCATCCCATAGGTTTTGGATCGTCGTGTTTTCATTGTAATTTTTCTCTAGGTATTTTTTGATTTCCTCTTTGATTTCTTCAGTGATCTCTTGGTTATTTAGTAATGTATTGTTTAGCCTACATGTGTTTGTGTTTTTTACATTATTTTCCCCTGTAATTGATTTCTAATCTCATGGCGTTGTGGTCAGAAAAGATGATATGATTTCAATTTTCTTAAATTTACTGAGGCTTGATTTGTGACCCAAAATGTGATCTATCCTGGAGAATGTTCCGTGTGAACTTGAGAAGGAAGCGTAATCTGCTGTTTTTGGATGGAATGTCCTATAAATCTCTATTAAATCTA
The DNA here is from genome assembly GCF_002837175.3 of Physeter macrocephalus. NCBI lineage: Eukaryota > Metazoa > Chordata > Mammalia > Artiodactyla > Physeteridae > Physeter > Physeter macrocephalus. Next base: position 35,047 of record NW_021145347.1, read on the forward strand.
TCTTGTCTATTGTGTCATTTAAAGCTTGTGTTTCCTTTTTAATTTTCTGTTTGGATGATCTGTCCATCAATGTAAGTGAAGTGTTAAAGTCCCCCACTATTGTTGTGTTACTGTCCCCCACTATTATTGTGTTACTGTTGATTTCCTCTTTCCAAACTGCTGTTTGCAGTTGCCTTACGTATTGAGGTGCTCCTATGTTGGGTGCATATATATTTATAATTGTTATATCTTCTTGGATTGATCCCTTGATCATTATGTAGTGTCCTTCCTTGTCTCTTGTAACATTTTTTATTTTAAAACCGATTTTATCTGGTATAAGTATTCCTACTCCAGCTTTCTTTCGATTTCCATCTGCATGGAATATCTTTTTCCATCCCCTCACTTTCAGTCTGTATGTGTCCCTAGGTCTGAAGTGAGTCTCTTGTAGACAGCATATATATGGGTCATGTTTTTGTACCCATTCAGCGAGCCTGTGTCTTTTGGTTGGAGCATTTAATCCATTCACGTTTAAGGTAATTATCAATATGTATGTTCCTATTACCATTTTCTTAATTGTTATGGGTTTGTTTTGTAGGTCCTTTTCTTCTCTTGTGTTTCCCACTTAAAGAAGTTCTTTTAGCATTTGCTGTAGAGCTGGTTTGGTGGTGCTGAATTCTCTTAGCTTTTGCTTGTCTGTAAAGCTTTTGATTTCTCCATCGATTCTGAATGAGATCCTTGCCGGGTAGAGTAATCTTGGTTTTAGGTTCTTCCCTTTCATCACTTTAAATATATCATGCCACTCCCTTTTGGCTTGTAGAGTTTCTGCTGAGAAATCAGCTGTTAACCTT
>NW_021145347.1:36361-126242 GCF_002837175.3 Physeter macrocephalus
TGGTACAAAGTCCTCTGCCTTTTCATTTTGTCTATCTTTCTGTGAATGTGGTTTTCCTTTCACAGGCTGCAGAATTGTAGTTCTTCTTGCTTCTCACACCAATGTTTTTAAAAAAATATTTCTGATGTCATTAGAAGGTAAGTGCCTGCCCAAAGGCGCACAGCTGGCAGCGGGAGGGGTCCAAATGCAGGGTGTCTTATGCCTGATCCCGACTCCAACCCTCCAACTCCATCCCTGCAGGCTTGGCCGCCCCTCCCCCAGCCTTGGAAAGCCCTCTCTTCTTCTGGAGTAGGGACAATGTCCAGGACTAGGTCTCAGCGGGCTGAGTCAGCTGCAAATTTGGGAGAACTTGCGAAAATGGCCTTCTAGCTTCGGCTTCATCTCTAAGATAGAAAGAACGATCCTTTGCTTTTCATTCATCAGTAACAACAATTGAGGGCAGCCTCTGTGCCAGGCCCTGGGTCACAACGGGGCAAAATGCTGTGATGGAGACAGCCCAAGGAAGTGCTGACACCTCGGGGCTCAGGGAGACCTCCGGAGGGAGGAGAGACACTGGAGCTGATAGCTTGGCAAGGACGAGAGGGCGTGCCCACCAAGGAGGGCACAGACAAGGCAGAGAAGTGAGACGCTCGTGGTGGGTGGCAAGTTACCCCTGCCCCTGGTAATCTGGATCCGTTTTCTGCCACTTTCCATTCATTTGCCTGTTCTAGAATTTTATATAAATGGAGCCACGTAGTATGTACTTTTTTGTGTCTGGCTTTTTCCGTTCAAACTGATTTTGAGATTCATGTGTATAATAAGTCTGGGTTTCTTCTTACTGCTGAGCGGTAGTGCATTGTATGGATACACCACAATTTACGCATCAGTCATGATGAATGCTATAGACTGAATGTCTGTGTCCCCCCAAAATTCATATGTTGAAACTTGACCTTAATGTGATGGTATTTGAGGGTATTTATGTATTCTGGATACAAGTCCTTTGCCAAATATATGTATTGTGAATATTTTCTGCCAGTCTGTGGCTTGCATTTTAATTTCCTTATTAGTGTCTTTTGAAGCTCATGCTTGTTTGTTTTAATAAATTTATTTATTTATTTATTTACTTCTGGCTGTGTTGGGTCTTTGTTGCTGTGTGTGGGCTTTCTCTAGTTGCAGCCAGCGGGGGCTACTCTTCATTGAGGTGGGCGGGCTTCTCACTGTGGTGGCTTCTCTTGTTGCGGAGCACAGGTTCTAGGTGTGCGGGCTTCAGTAGTTGTGTCACGTGGGCTCAGTAGTTGTGGCTCGCGGGCTCTAGAGTGCAGGCTCAGTAGGTGTGGCGCAGGGGCTTGGTTGCTCCGCGGCATGTGGGATCTTCCCGGACCAGGGTTTGAATCTGTGTCCCCTGCACTGGCAGGCGGATTCTTAACCACTGCACCACCAGGGAAGTCCCTCATGCTTGTTTTTATGTCAATAAAACATCCAGTGGTGATCATTTTGTGATGTATAGAAATATCAAATCACTATGTTGTCCACCAGGAACTAACATTGTATTGTTGGTCAATTATACTTCAAAAACAAACAAAGAAACAAACAAAGTCATAGAGAAAGAGATCAGATTTCCGGTTATCCGAGGTGAGGCGTGGGGTGAGGGAATTGGATGAAGGTGGTCAAAAGGTACAAACTACCAGTTCTAAGATAAGTACTAGGGATGTAATGTACAACGTGATAAGTATAATTAACATTGCTGTATGTTATATATGAAAGTTGTTAAGAGTAAATCCTGAGTTCTCATCATGAGGAAAAAGGTTTTTTACTTTTTCTTTTATTTTGTATCTATATGAGATGTTGGATGTTCACTAAACTTATTGTGGTAATCATTTCACGATGTATGGAAGTCAAATCATTATGCTGTACACTTTAAACTGATACAGTGCTCTACGTCAATTATATGTCAATAAAACTGGAAGAAAATAATATCCAAAAGAGGGAGAAGCTCAGCGCAGGGGTGACGCTCCACGCTCAGCTGGTTTGGGCATTACTCAGAAATGAGAGTAAAGCAAAGCTGAAATGACATGGACTCTGACATCCTAACTCACGTCTGGTGTTAATGTTTCCTCATTTGGAGCCCTGGCAGGTAAAGGGCCAGACAGGCTGGTTTTTTACTGGACACTGACCGCTGCCGTCTGCTCTTCTGGACACCTGGGAGCCGGCCTGAGGAAGCCTGCACCCGGTTGGGAGAGCATGGCCCCCAATTTCCCAAACAGGCTGCCCCCTGCTGGAGGTCATGGGGAACCACATGGCAGATGGTTCCCTGAGTCACCTGGCTGGTTGGTGGGAACCCCCTGAGTATGGAGGCCTCCTACCTGCCCCTTCTCCGGATGCCAGCAGAGGCTTCCTGATGGCAGTACATCGCTGGGACAGTTCTTGCCTCAGGGGTTTCAGATTTAGTTCTTGGAATCTCTGAGGTTTGGGAGGGCAAACAGAACTGCTCTGCCCAAGGAAGGGAGATTCAGATGAAGAAGTGGCTCCAACCAGCTGGTGAGTAGCTGGGAGCACGGCTGGCCCACCCGCCTCCCTGAGTTCTTTGCAACTGCATTCGAACCGACTGCCACAGGGTGTCTGCTGCTGGGGCCTGGCCTTGACAACTATTTCTTCATTCCCCAGGTGACCGGAGCCCTCTGGCTATGGAAGATCTTGCCACGAAGGTCATACATGGGATGGGGGGGGGGCGGGTGGGTCCGGGGGCAGTGGACGGCCCCCTCCCAAGATTCCACTGTGGGCCAGGTTGCAGAGCCGGTGTCCTCATCTGGCTTTAGGGCTCTGGACAGGCTCACCAAGGCAGCTGTCTTCTCAGGATGGACGCCCCTGCACTTCCAGGATGCATGTGGGATCAAGGGGCCCCAGGAAACCCAGTGGACAGGGTGGGTGTCCTTATCATACCAGTTTCCTTGTCCCTACAGATGGGGTCTGGAGCCTCCACCCCCTGGGTCTGAATGGGAGGTTGTTGATTCATTTGACAATATTTACTGGGCATCTACTACGCACAGGTAGTCATAGGCACCTGGGCTGCTTACTGCTAGTGGTAAAAATAATAAAAGCTCCCGTTCAACCAACACTGACTCTGTGCTGCCTGCTGCACATGGTACTAGGATCTTTACATATATGGCCTCACTTGATTTCCCAAAAGTCCTGCAGGCTAGGATACGTCTTATTTAATCTTCCCGGTAGCCTGGTAAGTACCCTCACCCTAACCGGAATCAGAAGCTCTGGAGATGGAGACTGGGAATCTCTATTTTATTTCCTGAGGTGTCCCCAGCTTGGGGTTACCAAGGAGGCGGATCCTGTGCACGCTAACTTTAAAGATGAGGGTCTGTGCGGTGCAGAGCTTGCTCAGGGCGTCTCCAGCCCTGCGGGTCTCCGCACGCGACCCGCCCCCGCACGAGAGACCGCTAGAGAATCAGGAGCAGAGAAGGAGGGAGAGCGTGGGTCCCCCTCTCACTAATGTTCCAGGTGAGTCCGACTGCGGGCTTCTCCACCTCCACTCGCCTGCTAGGGTTGTAGGGGGCTGCGAGATCTTACAAGCTTTTAGTTAGCAGTTCTCTCGTCTACAGGACAAACTCCAGTATGGGTTTAAAAGTGAAGAGGATTTCAAATCCCGCCAGGCAGGGGATTTAAAATTGAAAGTGCCACCTAGTGGCGGCAGCGAGGAATTACCGCGTCCCTGCAAAGCTACAAGAAATTTGCTAAGAGAGTAGACCTTAAAAAAAAAGAAAGAAAAGAAAAAAGAAAATTATGTGGGGGGATGGATGTGTTAATTAACTAAATGGGGGATGCTTTCACAATGTATACATATATCAAATCACCACAATGTACACTTTAAATGTCTTACTATTTTGTATGTCAATTATACCTCAATAAAGCTAAAATTAAAAAAGAAAAAGAAAAAGATTGTCTGGTTAACGTCGAAAATTACAGACTTTCAAAACTGAAAGGAGTTTTAAAGAGCACCAGCTACAACCCTTCCATTTTCCGTCTGGGGACTGTCTCACTTGTAAGGACGATGCTTTCACGGTCGTCCTGAAGAAAGTGAGTGATAACACTTCGGAGAAAGGCCTCTGTTAAGACTAAATCATCGAAAGGAAGCCCGAATATTATTTACCTGCACTTGGTATGCTTTCCTGAAGCACACCTAAGGCTGAACCCGGCGAGTTCCGGTTCATCAGGAGTTTGAAGCGCCCTCTTCTGGGTCCCAATGGTTTGTCAATGACACTCTTAAAATTTGCTTCGAAGACCAAATAAAATTCATTATGGCCATAGCATTTGTTCATTCATTGAGCAGATGTTTATCATGACACTTTATGCAGGCACTGTGCTTCCTGCTGGAGAGTCAAGGAACACACGACCTCATTTCTTGTGCTCAGGGCATTAATGGAGGAGACAGATGTCAATAAAACATTCACATAAATTCACACCAGCTGTGATAAATAGCCAGGATGAAAGAACAGGGAGGTGACAACATATTACAGGGGACCTGACCTGGGAGGTTAGGGAGGGCTTCCCATAGAAGGTGACATTGCTCCTGAAGTGGAAGTTTGGAGTTAAACAAAATGTCAGGCAACAGGGCCTGATGTGGAAAGACGGAGCCCTCACCCAGCCTGGTGCTAAGGTCACTGCAGGGGAAGCTGACCTCAGTGCACTGTTAGGTGGCAACAGTTTACCAAGAGGGATAAGAAGCAGGATCCCGTTTCCAAGTTTCATCAAAGAATGTTAACAGGAGCTCATTTTAGAATGGGAATTTGAAAAGTTCTATCATCTTTTGTCATTTCTGGGTCAGTTAATATAATCCGATTTTTCCTCAGGCTAAAGGCTACCTTTTACTTCTTATTCGTTTTTTTTAATCATCAAGTCTATTATTTATTTATTTATTTATTGATCTATTTACTTTTGGCTGCGTTGGGTCTTTTCGTTGCTGCGCGCGGGCTTTCTCTAGTTGCGGGGAGCAGGGGCCACTCTTCATTGCGGTGCGCGGGCTTCTCATTGCGGTGGCTTCTCTTGTGCAGCACGGGCTCTAGGCGTGCGGGCTTCAGTAGTTGTGGCACATGGGCTCAGTAGCTGTGGCTCGCAAGGTCTAGAGCGCAGGCTCAGTAGTTGTGGTGCATGGGCTTAGCTGCTCCGCAGCATGTGGGATCTTCCCAGACCACGGATCGAACTGTGTCCCGTGCACTGGCAGGTGGATTCTTAACCACTGTGCCACCAGGGAAGTCCTTTACTTCTTATTCTTATGTCAAGTAATTTTTTTACCGGATGTCAGACATTGTGAGATTTTTGTTTTGGGGTGCTGTTGTGTCCCTTTAAAGAGTGTTGGAGTTTTTGTGGTAAGCAGTCAATTTATTTGCAGATCACTTTGATCTTTTAAGACTTGTCTTTAAGCTCTTTCAAGATTGGTCTCTCCTTTACCGCCAATTTAACCCACTTTTAAGGTGTGGCACTTCTGGGCTCTCTACCCAACACCCCATGCATTCAATGAAATCTCTTCACTTTGGCTGATGGGAACTCAATTCCTGGTGCTTATGAGCTTGGGGAATTGTTCAGCTTATGGCTCTGCAGTAATTGTTCTTTCCCTGGAAGGTGTTATTTCCTGGCCCCCCCCCAAACTCGGGGGACCCTATGAAGATTTCCAGAGCTCTTCATCAGCTTCTCCCTCCTCCTGCCTGCTCTGTCCTGTCAGTTCTAGCTGTCTTGACCTCCCCAGATTTCCATCTCTGGCTCTTCAACTCAGAGAGGTTACTGAGCTCTGAATGGGGTTTCCCTTCTTTGTGTCAGTCTGGATTTTACCTTCAGGCAGAAAGCCTGAGACAGGGTAGGACTCACCTCATTTATTCCCTCTTCTGAGCTGCCTGCTTCTCGAGGCCAACTGAGCATTTTGTCTAGTTAGCCAGTTGTTTCTGACAGGAGTGCGTGGGGGGACGGTCTGATGCTCTCAGGGCAGGAAGCAGGAGATTCTATTCTTCACCGGAGCCCGGAGCCGGCAGTTCTGTCCTCTAGCTGTTTTAACATTTTAATGTAAAACAGCTTTAAAGTTACAGAAACGTTGCAAGAACAGGACAAAGAACTCCTGTATGTCCTCCAGCTGGAGACCCTATTCACGTGTCACCAGTTGCCCCAGTAGCATCGTTTAGAGCAAAGGATCACACATGGCAGCCAGCTGTCTTGCCTCCGCAGTCACTTGCCAACCGAGTCAGCCCCTCAGTCTGTCTTTGACTTTCAGGACTTCACATTTTTAAGAGTCTAGGCCAGTCATTTTGCAGAATGGACCTCATTTTGGATCTGCCCAATGTTTCCTCGTGGTTGGACCCAGGTAACGCGTATCACATGCACTGTGTTCTCTCCCTTGTAACCTGGTGGGTGACGCCTGAGGTTTCCTGGTCGCACAGCTGGTGGCAATAACTTAATCCACTTGATGAAAACAATATGTGCCGGGTTTTTCCAATGTAAAGTTTCTTTTCTTCCTTTTGTATTTAATAAATGTTTTGTGGGGAGATACTTTGGGACCATGTAAAACCCTGACCCTCACTCCCTTTCACCCGCTCATCTTAGCACGCCTGAGTGTTTCTTACTGGAATTAGTTCTTCTATGGTGGCTGCCAGACAGCGATGTTCTCATGTCTGCACTGCTTCTAACCCCTCCATGTCATACACTAGATTTTAATATGTACCTTAAGGTCATCTGGTGGGGGGGGGGGGGTTGCTACTTGAAGAATCATTGAAAAGTGAAAGAAATTATCGTGCAGTTAGTCAGTTGATGTCTCCTCCGTTGAAGAGGAGTCACGGATGAGGGGGCCAGAGGTCCAGAGCAAAAGCGGGAAGGGGGTGAGCTCCGTCTAAGCCTGTTGAATTGTGGGTGACAGTGAAATCTGTGTCTAGTGAGAAGGTGGGAAGAGGAGACGAGAGTCTGTGCACCCCAGGTGACACCCATGTAGCCCACGCCCTGCTGGTCCCCTCTCAGCCACCCCCAGAGTCCGGCGCCGCTGGATAAAGCGTCGCTGGTGTCTCTTTGGTCCTCAGCCGGCTCTGATTCTGTTCCTGCGCCGGGCGTGGGCTGAAATGCAGCAAAGCAGAAAGCGACCGCCAGAGGGCGCTGCCACGCCCCTTACATTCCGCCCTGAGGGTTGCCGGAGTCTCCAGCGAAGATCTTCCGCTGGCGTCAACCTTTGATGGTGATGGCGGCGGTTCATTGATCCCCGCCACTTCCCGGGCACTGCGCTGACTCTTCGGGACTTTATAGTTTATTTGATGCCAAGGGAATCCCACGGCGTAGGAAATCGTTACCTTTCCAGACGAGGACCCGAGGCTCAGAGGGGTCTAGTGACTTGCCTGAGGTCACACAGCTAGCAAGCAGAAAAGCTGGCCTGACCCCACAGTCTGTACCCTCCGCACCTGCCCTGCACAAGCGCTTCCAGGGATTAAACTTCCGTGTTGAAGGTGTTTTTCTAGATACTCAGGAGTCATAGACAAAAAAGTTACGTCCCTATGGTAAAGGAGGGTGGGCGTCACACTCTTGAGGATTTGGTCCCTAATTCTTTAACATGCCCTCAAGACTTGGGGGCGGGGGGGCTGCAGCTTAGTGTTTGTGTGTCTGACTTCATCACCGAGTAAGAAAATGGGGCAAGAGAAAAAAAGCAGGACAGTGAGACATCCAGGGAGCTGGGACACACCCTGGACGGAGGGGTCTTCTGAGGACAGCGGGGTGCCTGGTGCATCCCCACCTCTTCCTAGGCTCTGCAATTAATAGATGCCCAGTCTGGTAAATTGCTTCCTTTCCTGGAACCTCAGCTTCCTTATCTGTAAAATGGGATCACAATTGTCTGGCTATGAGAGCTTGGAAGGATAGAATGAGATTATGTATTAAAGGCATAACTACACATTGGTGTCAGTGCTGGTAAGGGAATGTATGGGCACCAAGGGGAAAGGGCAGCTGTGAGAAACATGCCCAAGGAAACCAACATGTCCACGAGGGGCACCAAGGTTTCTGAGTCCAATTCATGCAGGCTGAGAGGGGGTTTCTCTGTCTTGAGGACTGTGGGAAATGGGAGACTGGAGATGAAAATGATACAGTTATCTAGCTGGAAAAGCACAAAGAGCCACCTTCTACACACACACATGCCTTACAAACTCAAAAAACATTAGAACTAATAAGCTGGTATTCAGTAAAAGGTGGTTATAAAGGAGAAATTTACCAAAACAATACCCATCCCCTCCACTATAATATCAGTTTAAAATATAATGAAAAAAAAATCTACTCTCTATAACAACAAGATATAAAGTACCTTGGAATGAATTTAACAAACATGTATAGGACCTAGATTTAAAGGTAAACAAAAATAAAAGTAAACAATAAAACTTTGCAGAGAGACAGAGCAGACTTGATTAGAGAGGGATACAGAGCATGGCCTTGAAAATAATATACGATGTTATTAAAATATTCAGATTTTAATTCCATGCTCAGTTTAATCACTACCTAAAAATAAATTCTAATACATGTATGAAAATAGTCAAGAAGTATTTGAAAAAGAAGAATTGTGATAGAAGACTTTCTTACTTTTACTAAAGCATATTTTTAAACTATGGTTATTAAAACCGTGTGTTATAGGCATAGAAATAGCCATTCAGATCCAAGGAACTGAACAGAAAATCCATAAGTGGGCCCACACTAATATGATAATTTACTATGTGATAAGGGAAGCATTTCAAGTTCTTGGGGAGAATGCTTAACAAATGGTGTTTAAAAAACCTGGCTAACACCATAGACTGAAAATAAAGCTAAATGCCTATCTGAAGGCATTTAGCTTATATCTGAAGCCAAATTTATTCCAGATTTATTAAGAATTTAAATGCAAAACAAAAAGCACCAGTTTTACTGCAAGAAAATATAGGTTAAAGTTTACATAACTTTAAAATAGAACTAAGCAAAAGCTAACATCATAAAGAAAAAAACTGATAAACTTAACAGGTAAAAATTACCATAAATGAAATTCAAAAGCAAATGACAGCCTGGGGAAAATATTTGCAACAGCTATGAAAAGAGATTAGTATTTTTAATCTCTAAAGAGCTCTTCAGAAATCAATAAAAAGTGTTCATTTTAGTAGAAAAACTGTCTCTGGGCATAAGTAGGCAATTTACAAAAGAAAAAAATATATGAATACCCAACAAATACAATGTCCAAAATAGAATAATATCATTTCTTGCTTATTAAATTGGCAAAGATTATTTAAAATAATAGTAAGACCTAGAGTAGAGGAGTGTGTAAGAAAACAGGTATTTTCTGGGGCACAGTTTGCCAGCGCATGTCAAAAACCATTCAAAGGCATGTAGAGCATGTTGTGATTCCCAATATCCCTGACATCCCTGCCCCGTACTGTGAAGAAACCAGGGGTGATCATTTTAATCCAACTGGGATAATCTCACCCTCTTGCCACAGCAATTGGCCAGGTAACCCAAACTGGTTTAGGTTTGGCCACTTTACCCTAATCAAGCCAAAGAGACTCAAGGAAGATTTGCTGGGGCTACTGGGATGGAAGATTCCTTGTTCTTTAGCAAGAGCTCCTAGACTTCTGCTCTCCATCCTTCTCTGTAAGGAATGGAATGCATTGAGAGCCCTGGAAGTGCTGCAGCCATTTTGCCACCATGAGGGATGGTGCCAAGAATGAAGCTGTCCTGAGGGAGGCAGAGTGGAGAAAAGAGGATTGGGTCCTTGATGGTATTGTGGGACCAGTGAATCACAGCAACCCTGAAGCCTGCTCTACCTCTGGACCTTCTGGCTTTGTGTGTCAATAAATCCCCTCTATTGTTTGGTTTGGGTTTCCCTAGAAGCAGGCCTAGAGCAAGGATTCAGTGCAAGGCAACACCAATAGGAGAGTCTGGAAGTGAGACAGGGGAGGGAAGTGTGTTTTATGAAGCCACTTCAGGGAGGCACATCGAGTAAATACACTTAAATGTAACTGTTATTAAAATTAATGCAAAAAATAAAATTAATGCCTTTGGGGACAGCAAAAAGTTGGAAATAAACTAACATCCAACCACAGGGACTATTGAGTACACTACACAACAAATTATTACACGGCCGTCAAAAGCCCACAACACTGCAGAAAGGTAACCATTGACGGAAGCATGTTCACGATACATTGTTAAATAAACAGAGGCAATTACAAGACGAAAAGTACAATTGTGCCAATGTCCGTTTCCTGGTTTTGATACTGTGCGATCTTTGTATAAAATATTACCACTGGGGGAAGCTGGGTGAAGGGTGCTCCCCACCTCTCTGTACTATTTCTGCAACTCCCTGTGAGTCTACATTTTCAAAAGAAAATGTGGAAACAAGAAAAAGAGGACCTACAGAATAACTCCATTTGTTAGCGATCTCTAACATGTATATGGTAAAAGTTTCACACCTTGGTAGTAAGACTGTTTTTCTGAATAAGTGAGATGATGGATTTTTCTAGATCCTTTTTTTCTTTTTCTTTATTTTTTCCCCCATCTCTTTGTACTTTCTGTAATGGAGCAGTTTTAGGTTTACAGGAAAAATTGAGCAAAAATTATGGAGAATTGCCAGGTCCCCTCTATCACCCTCCCCAATTTTCCTTATTTTTTAACGTCTTATTTAGTGTAGTACACTTGTGACAATTGACAAGCCAATATTGATACATTATTATTAAACAAAAGCCTCTTGGTGTTGTACATTCTATGGGTTTTGACAACTGTATAATAAGTGTATCCACTTATTATCATTATCCACTTATTACAGTATCGTACAGAATAGCAGTTTCACTGCCCTAAAAATCCTATGTGCCCCCCCCTCTTATCCTCCTATCCCCTCCGCAACCAATGATTTTTTACTGTCTCCATAGTTTTACCTTTTCCAGAATGTCATGGTATCACACGGTATGCGGCCTTTTCAGCTTGGCTTCTTCCACTTAGTGATATGCATTTAAGGTTCCTTCATATCTTTTCATAGCTTGATAGTTCATTTCTTTTTATCACTGAATAACATCCCATTGTATAGATGTACAAGTTTGTTTATCTAATGAGCGTTTTTTAAAATAAAGGGGGAAAGAAAACCCTTCCCTTAGAAAGGGGTATAAAGCACATTCGAGGGAGATGAGGGAGAACAAAATGGTGTGTTCAGAGAGGCACCGTATGGCAGTGCTGTGCACTGGTGAGGACGGAGCACAGCAGGCCTGCCAGGGCACAGGCATCGGGTTGCCTGGACTGGAAAGGGGCCTGCGGAAGGAAGGGCACCAGCAGGAGGTACTCAGCGGGAGCCCTGGGCCTCTGGGTCCCGGGAGAGAAGGCGGAGGCATGACAGGTGCAGGAGCGGTTAGATCTTATGTTGCTGCATGTTGACCTGTGTATTGAGGAATTTCCTGCCTAGCTCATGGTGGTTTTCAAACCACTCGTCTACCCCTTCCTGGCAGCTGCGGTCTGGAAAAGCTCATCACCGAGCCATCGTTTTATAAATATGCTGCAAGAATTTCCCAGGAGGCCAGGGGCTCAGAGCCTGGACATTTAGCACCTTCGTGGCCAAACTGGCAGGCTGCTGGCTGTCGCTGGTGCTAGGGTGTAATTCACCAGCCAACAACAGCCTGAAAGCCTGATGCCACTGCATCCCCAGAACCAGGGTAGCTGCGGGAGGTGGTAGAGCAGCTGTCCCCTCAGTTCTGAGACTCTCATATCCAGGGATGACTGTGGCCTTAAAGGCCATCTGGTCTACCCTTGGGTGTGCCACTGGGATCTCCACGGTAAACCGTCTCTCTCTGTCTACCCAGAGGCCCTGGTTTCATGGCACAAGGCCATTTCCCACAGTCAATGAGACATTTGAAGCCATTAACTGTCACTGTTTCTTTCTCCAGACTAGAGGACTTCCGTGGCCATCCTCCTCTCCCTCAGACTCTCCATCTGCATTGATTAGCCCTGTGTATAGGCCGCTGAAGCCTCTCTCCTTCCAGGGAATCGAGTTTAGGTTTCCCTGTCTCGGTTGTGAGCACACCTCCTGTTTCCTGCCTGGGTTAGTGCCGGGGGATCCATGATTTCCTGGGCTCTTGTCTGCACCCATGCTGCTGGACCCACCCTTTCCATGCTGGGGACAATTCAATCTTCCTCTATTGATCTCACATTAGTTTCACCGTGTTCCTTTTATGCTCTGATCATCAATTAAAAGATCTTTTTGGGCTTCCCTGGTGGCGCAGTGGTTGAGAGTCCACCTGCAGATGCAGGGGTCACGGGTTCGTGCCCCGGTCCAGGAGGATCCCACGTGCCGCGGAGCGGCTGGGCCCGTGAGTCACGGCCGCTGAGCCTGCGCGTCCGGAGCCTATGCTCCGCAACAGGAGAGGCCACAGCAGTGAGAGGCCCGCGTACTGCCAAAAAAAAAAAAAAGATCCTTTCTATTGCCCATGGTCATTTTGTCAAGCATCCGCTCATCTGGGCCTTCCATCTTACCAACGGTTGTTCTAGAGATCCAGTCTTGGTATGGTGCCCTTTTCCCACCTTTTCCCCCATATGGTTGAACTGTGACCACCTTACCAAGCCTTAACTCGGGAGGAGACAGTCTTACCACTGGCCCATCAGCTGGTGGGGTGCCCCCTTCATTTTGGACTCCAGCCCCCTGTCTTGTGTGGACCACCCAGAGCCCACTTAGGAGGGGGCGATCAGGTGGGGCTCCCACCTTGTCCCCTTTCTGCTGGTCCTTCCGGAGCCACACCCGCTCTCCGGGGCCTGTTTCTTTACACCTGCTGCACTGGTTCTTACTCTCCCCTTGCTCCTGGTGACAGGGCGTCCCATTCAGCTTCATAAGCACGGCCTTTTATTTATTTATGGCTGCGTTGGGTCTTCGTTGCTGCGCATGGGCTTTCTCTAGTTGCGGCGAGCGGGGGCTGCTCTTCGTTGCGGTGCGTGAGCTTCTCATTGCGGTGGCTTCTCGTTGCAGAGCACGGGCTATAGGTGCACGGGTTTCAGTAGTTGTGGCTCGCGGGCTCTAGAGCGCAGGCTCAGTGGTTGTGGTGCACGGGCTTAGTTGCTCCGCGGCATGTGGGATCCTCCCGGACCGGGGCACGAACCCGCGTCCCCTGCATCGGCAGGCGGACTCTCCACCACTGCGCCACCAGGGAAGCCCGAATAATGGTATTTAGATGCTAAGATCTGGCTGCAAGGTATGCTTGCTGCTGCTGGTGTATCATTGCTTCTAGTCCCTCTCAGAGGATAAAGCCAGGGAATATATATATATTAACACATGTATGCACACATATCTATTTTTATTTCTGTATCCAGGTATGTGTGTATATTACAGTAAACATGATTTCATACTGATATTTCCTACTCTAATCCAGCACTACAGGGTTCCTTCCAGCATCTCATCTAATTTTAACAGGTTTTATTTTTATGGCAGTAATACATGTTGGATGCTGCAGGAAGGCTGTAGTAAACTGCAGTTATCTCCAGGGACTTCATCTTCAGTCTTTCATCTCGACATGCCCTTTACCTGCCAGACACTTTGCTACCTAGCACTGGTCTCACCCATCAAGATGAGTCGACATGCTGCCAGAATGCCTCCTTCGAGCCCCGGCTTATGCCTGGATCCACCCTGAGGCTGCACATAATGGAAGCTAAGGACTAGGGACTTAGGTTTGGCCCTGCTCTGGGGCCTGTTAGCATTGTGATAGTTGAGGCATCAGGCAAAGTTTGGGAAACCCGTGCGGTTAGGCCTAAGATGACCCGACAGGGTCGCTTGGTCCTCTCGGTCTGGTTTAATTCACGCTCCCCCATCTCAGTATAAAGTAAATTAATAGGGACGTAAGTTAGGACAGTGATTCGTTAGAATCTTTGATGCCTGAGCCGCGACACTGGTGAGTAGAGTGCACCATTGGGGCCGAGATGAGCGGAGTTAAGAGATGAGGTGGGCAAGCTTCACTACCGCCTTTGATCTTCCTCTGACATCAAAGCCCACGCGCATCTCCCCTCCTTCGCGGGTCCTTGACCTCCCTGCCCCTCTCTCTCTGCCATCATCTGGGTCGCTCTCTTTCTGGAACCCTGTGCCTGCAGCCCTTCCCTCCTGATCTTCTTTGACTCCCACCCCACCTGCCGTTTGGCCTCCCCGAGGCCTCCAGCCCCCCCTGTTACTCTGCCGTGATTCACTTTCTTCCCTGCAGGCCTTAGGCCCGTTGGCCAATCACTCCAGTTACTGGTCGCCAGCACCCTTCGAATCATCTGCAGAACTAGAGCAACAATTTATTAATTCCCAGTGAACAAAATTCAAAAGCAGAAGTCAACAGTCTCACCCACTGCTTCAGGATGAGGGCTGCCAGCAAGACCAGGGAACCCGATGAGCACGAGCCCTTCGCTGCCTTGCATTCGCTGTAAAATGCTGTCTGTGTGCTGTCAGAAGCAGTGCTGTGTGCAGTACCACGCAATGACTACGGCATTTTGTAACTTTGCTTTCAGCAGAAGTTTTCCGGGCAGCCAGCATCTGGGTGTCTGCTCCAAGCCAGCCCTGTTCAGAGATGAAGGAGTGGCCCCTGCTGTCACGGAACCCACACCCAGCCGGAGAGACGGACAAGGGCACTGGCATAGACCCAGGGCTGTGGGAACACAGGAAGTGCCTGTAATTCAGACGGAAGGGGACCTGGAGGGCTCCCTGGAGGAAGTAGCATCCAAAGGGTGATAGAGGTGGGCAAAGTGTGGAGGGATGTGTACGGGCCGGATAGCATGAAGAACAAGGGCATATCCGGGGTGCCCCAGGAACTCAGTCTGGCCAAAATACGACCAGGGAGGGTATTAAAGAAAGAAATACAGGCAGGCCTTCAACGGGACCAGTCTTAGTAGAGTGAGCTACTACATGGGTGGATAGCAGAGGCGGTTATAGGGGGAGGTGGGAGGGGCACACTGATTAGATGAGGGGAAGATGCTGTGGGTTGAGGCGAGATGTCAGGTCACCAGAGGCCAGGGCGTACCGGGAGGCAGGCAGGAAGGAAGAAGGACCAGTCACCCGCCCTATGTGAAGGGTCTTGGAGGCCAAAGGGACAAAGTGGGAAGCGTCCGGAGGCCGAGGGTGTGTGCAGGGTGGGGAATAAGCGGACGCAAATAGGCAGCAGGATTCGTGACAGCAGGGCTCCTGGTGATGAAAGAGCGGGCCAGCACTGCAGCCCGGGTGGCCAGAGGGGGCACTGCAAGCGGAGAGCAGGGAGAACGGACCTGAGCAAACGGAGACCCCCAGGAGCCCCGTGCTCGGTGGTGCCAGGCTAGCCCAGCCACAGATGTGCTCGGCCTTTGTAGGACTCTCACCACCTTCCAGGAACTGTCCTGTGCGGGAAGTGAGTGGGGCCCAGGGAGCGCGGAATGAGGCCAAGGTGGAGATGGGCCTCCGGCTCTTGGGCCACCGAGGTTAACAGCCCTCTTGTCAGTGACAGGGGAAGATGGACTGGCCAAGGGACATCTGATTGATCCACCTGCCTTCTTGGGCTCGTGAGAGGAGCCCAAGTTCAATCCGCATTTCTCTGTCCTTTCCCTTTCCTGATTGAGTGTATAGGCAGGTGAGGGGTGTCCCGAGGCCCCAGCCACACAGATGGCGGTCAGGCTGGAGATCAAGTCCCAGGACACAAAACCTCACTGTCTGTGTTTATGGGGCAGAGGGGCAGATGAGGTAGAACACTGGGTGTTTGCTCTCAGGGTGGGAGTATTGCTTCCCGGGCGGCTAGTGGAGGGGCTCTGATGAGACAATGGGCCTGGTGGACTAACATGGAGAGAATGATTTGGGCGGAGCTTTGCAGGAATATTCATGACTGTGGAAACAGGGAACGGAGATGCTGAGGACCTACATGGTGTGGTCTGGTGTGAGGCCAGTACTCAGGCTTTTATTTATTTATTTATTTATTTCCCTTGGCCGCACCCTATGGCATGTGGGATCTTAGTTTCCCAAGCAGGGATCCAACCCGTGCCCCCTGCATTGGAAACGTGGAGTCTTAACCACTGGACCACCAGGGAAGCCCCACTCAGGCTTTCTTGATGTCAGAAGGATGGTACAGGATGAGGAAAGGATATAAAATGTCACCTGACAAGTAAACCACTGTGCCCTCCTGCCCCTAACAGGGACCGCAGGGGAAACGTCCCTGCACACTTATTCTTGAGCCTCTGTGGCCAGCTGGGTGGGGCCTCTCACCCCTTGGCACCACCCTGCAGCAGCAGGGGTCATTTTATAGCCAAAGGGCCCGGGTGCACTCTGGAGACCATCAATCTTATCCATCCAAGTAACTGCAGACTGGGCGAGCCCTCCCTCCCCCGCCCTAGAAGGTTTAGGAGCTCGGGACTCAACTGCCCCAAGGTCAAACCCCATCTCTGCCCTTGCATGACATGCGTGACTTTCTGCAAGTTGCTTACTGTCTTTCTGCCTGTTTCTTCATCTGTAAAATGCGGACCATAATAACCTGCCCATAGGGCTGCTGTGAGACTAAGTGAACTCTACACATAAAGCTATCACAGCGCCTGGCACTGAGAGCGTTTAATAACTGGTACAATTTTCTACATGTGATACCAATCTCACCCAGAGGGAACACCTCCAGCATAAAGCCCACCGGTCGTCTCACGCCTGCATTTTCAAAGTCCGGGTGCATGAAGGTTACCGACCCACTGGACCGGGCCCACACTGACTACGTTTGAACCGCAGATCCTCCGGGAGGCCTTCCTTCTTCCCTGGCCCCCCAGGACGCTAGAGCCCCATTCAGTTCTCCCACCACACTCTGCACACCTCACTTGCTGTGCTCTGGAGCTTCTCCCCTCCAGCCGG
Organism: Physeter macrocephalus; assembly: GCF_002837175.3. Lineage (NCBI taxonomy): Eukaryota > Metazoa > Chordata > Mammalia > Artiodactyla > Physeteridae > Physeter > Physeter macrocephalus. The sequence continues at coordinate 53,169 of NW_021145347.1, forward strand.
AGCTCCTCAAGGGTACAGCCCCAGACTGCCTATTCATCTATCACCATAGCTGCAACACTGCCCAACCACTGCCCCCCCACCAAGCCCCAGGAGGCGAGTGTTTGTTGGATGAATATTCTGAGGACAGCAGAAGCCTCCTGTGGGCTCTGTTCTCTTGGAGCTGACGCATCAGCTAGCTGTACTTCTATGAATTGTTGGAATGGAGATGGGTTATGTGTCCAAGATATCTGAGCTTGAGTCAAAATGATCTTGGAGGTGAGCTCAGTGTAACGGTCACATGGAACTAAGCTTGGGGGATGTGACACTTAACACCAAACAGGACTGTAGCCAAGGGAAGGTGGACCCCATGGGCAGAGATATGAGATGAGAAATACCAAAATGTGGACAATCAAAGAAAAGACACAGGGCTGCATTCATTCCACTGCCCTTTGGCAAACCATGAAAGTCGACGCACATTCTGGATGTGGATTTGCATCCCTTGCCCATAATGCTTTTCCCATCGTGACCATCTGTGGACGAATGGTATGCCTTATTCACCAGCATGGTATTCCACATGCTACTTTTAATCGAGACGCTCATTTCACAGCAAGTGAAGTGAGGCAACGGACTTGGGACCCTATGAGCCACAGGTTTTACACCCTTCACTGTGGCAGAAGCAGCTGGGTAAACAGATTTGGAATGGCCCGTTGAAGACTCAGTTACGGCGCCATTCGTCCTGAAAGGACAGAGGTGTCTTAGAGGTTGCAGTATATGCTTGCACGAGTCTCTCCCATAACCAGGATCCATGTGCCCAGGAATCAAGGAACAGAGGTGGGAGTGGTTCCTCTCACCAGTCCCCTCAACGAGGAGGTCTGCGCCTACCAGGGGACACAGAAATGGCTCCACTGGACTGCAAGGTGCCGCTCACCTGGCTACTCTGGGCTGTTCAGGACACTGAACCAACAAGCGAATAAGGGGATTATTCTACCGCCTGGGGAGCGTCCTCAAGGGGAAACCTGGGCGCTGCTACACAAAAGGGAGGGAGGACTGGCTGGAAGCCAGAGAGGCCTCTAGGGCCTCTTTTAGAAATAGCAAGAATGAATGGAAAACTGTAGTAAATAGAGGCTGGATGATGAACTCAGATCTTTCAGGAATAAAGGTTTGGATCAACCATACCAAATCAAGAATCCTGACCAGCTGAGATCCTCGCTGACAGCGAAGGAAATAGACTCCGTAGTGGAAAAAAGGAAGTTATAAATAAGTATCGGCTCCAGCTTCATGATCGTTACAGACTCTACATAGGTTTACTTGCCATGTGTAAACACACACATAATTTCCCTCTTTCCTCGTTATTTCATGCAAGTTTTGGGGAAGTTTTTCCCCTTTAGTTTCGTTGTTCTATGTTCTATTCAGATGAGCTTGTGACTGAACTGGAGGAATCAGCGTAGCCCAGAGACCCACGCTCACTGCTGAGCATTACATTTCCTGTTTGGGGAGCGGCTAAGACCGTCTTACAATTAGTTGTAAGATGGGCAGAAACCGAGTTGCTTTTGTAATACTACTAAAGTCCAAATACGTGGAGAAGGGTATGTATGGATGCTGAGTGGCCAAAGGGGAGGACGGTACCAGTGATTAAGCCCTTACCTCTCAGGTTCACACCCACCGTTTTTAACTGTTTTTGTGATACTGGGCATAGAACTGGACACAATTCTACTTTGCCAGCTGGCAGACCACTGGATTCCCCCAACAGGGTGCACTGCGGTGCTGGAGGAAGGAAAAGGGACGAGCTCCAGCCTCACCTCTGCAACGGCATTGTGTTCCCACAGCTGAATCCCGCCGCCGCCCCAACAAGCTCAGAGCAGCTTCCCTCCGCCCTCAGACACCAGCGCCAGGTGAGCAGCGTCCATCCTCAGAGGCACCTCCCCCTGGACTCGCTACCGCCTTGGTTTTTTAGCGCCTCCTTCAGGCCTTTTTAACGACTGAGTCAACAATTCTACCATATTGTTAAAATAACTTGCATGATTTCTGTCTCCACTTGGACTGTGACTGATATACACCGAAAGGAAATTTCTATAAAGTGAAGTGAAGTCTCAAAACTACAGTTTTAAATCTCTCATCAACAGTCACTGAGGCTCTGCATAAGTTTCCTTCTCCCGTGGTATTTCACATGGGCGCTGGTCATTGGAATGCCCCCCATGTCCATTCTTGGGCTAAATAAAACATTCCAAGCTAAGGCCTGGGGTGACCTCTTACGTCCAAATCGAAACCTTCCTTTGAACTCCCTTCCATTCCAATATTCCTCATCCCAAATTTAGAAGAATTAGAATTAGCAACTGTATTTTGATATTAAAAATGTAAATTGCTATGGCAACGATTAGTGTCAATTAGAGAAGTTTTATGATACACTACGTCAATGACACTGCAGTGTCTGGACCATCCCACGTTTTGTTCTGGAATGCGTTTAAAATGAAGACCCATGCGCTGCAGGGCAGGAGTAACAAACTACCCGTGTCCCCATTTCCACTGCATTGAAGAGTCCACAGCCAGGTTCTCGCTGATAGTCTCCATTTATTACTGCAGCAGACGACTGCTCTGAAAGCGCAGCACTGACTCACTCTTGTCACAGCTTCTGCCCCTCCCCTGGCTAATACCTGGAAACTCATTCCTGGAGCATCGTGGACCAAGAGCTTCCCTCTGGGTGGGAAGTTACTGTCACTGCCAATGTCACAGGGAAACACACACACACACACACACATGTGAATGGAGGGGTAAGATGAGAAGAGCCCTGGAGAGGAGTGGGGGCCAGTTTCTGAGGGGTCCTGGAAACAGCCTGCCTGTGCAAAGGGGACAGTGACGCCCCACCTCCCAGCAGCAACCTGACACGTCTACTAGGTAGGCTCTGGTGCACCTTTTCCCCTTTGTCTCTAGAACTGGTGATACCGTAACCGTAACTGTGTCCTATCTCAGTGTAGCAGAGGCGCATGGAGTCAAAAAGAATTGAAAAGACCTCGCAAGCTAACGTGGAAAACAGGTGGTTTGGAAAAACTGACTCTTCAATCCCCGATTTAAAGCTGTTAGGCAGATCTGGAGAGCTCTGGGGGTAAGATGCTGCCTAGCAGAAATAACTCTTGTTCTAGCCAGCATGTGTTTGATGGGAAAAAAAATAACTTTTGAATACTGCAAAGAAAAGGTTGCGGGGGGAGGCATGTGCAGCTCTAGAAAGCACAAGAGATTAAAAAATCTGAACAAATGAGATCAAAAAAAAAAAGTAAACACAAATATGGACAATACACCATAGCACTCGGCCTGACGAAACCCTCACTCACGAACACGTTATACACATATGCACCCACACTCACACACTAATAATAGTCAGGCAGATGCCCAAAGGAGGGCAAATCCAAACATTTGCTCTCTTTGGAATTTTCATGGCAAATCTGAGTTTAGGCAAAAGTGAAGACCTCCCTGGGTCTAAACTCAGAAGGCAGGCTTTGCTCCCCATTTTAGCCAATGTTGCTCCTATATTTGTCTGAGCCCTTCACAACTGTCTGGGCACTAGAATTTATTCTTCATATTCCTGGAGTTTAAGTCACTGCTAGATCTTATCTGATCTAACTTCACCTGTAATGGAAGCACCTCCCTTTTGGCTCTATACTCCCCTATTCTTTTAGGAAAAAAACATCCCAAGACAGTGGTAATTCCAGGGTGTTCAGGAGTTGGAAAGTAGGAAGACAGTAATATAAATACAACAAGGAAATGCCTGTTACTCTCATATGATTTCTCTGAGACCAGGTGGCTAAGGCCCCCTGGCCTGCAAAGACAGGTTTTAGGAGAGGCCTTAATTTAAGGTACTGCGATCTCTGCTCACAAGAGCCAAGTAAGACAGTGCTCCTTGGAGGTTGCCGTAGGACCGGTCCTCAGTACTTATTTCAACCCTAGGTGCTCTTTGACCTCTCTGATTTCAGTCCTTCTGGAGTCAGATCACCCAGCTTCTCTGATGTGTGCCTGGTCATTTTCAGAGCCTGCCGGCAGCAGCTGCAAGGTTTCTGTCCAGGCATCCTGGATCAGCACACATCTGCTAACACATACACCAGGTGATGAGGACTGAAAGTAGGTTTCTCCAACCACTGCAGAGAGGTATAGCCATGCAAAGAAAGCCATCCATCATGGTCACCTTTTCTTCAGATGTCCCAGTTTCCGGATTATAGAATTCACCATATTGGGTTAATACCTGGCAACAACCAGCTTTTGCTTCCCTTCCTCAATCAGAGGCATGCAAGAACCCACAGAAACAGGCTGGACACACAGGCCCTGCTCATCCGGGAAAACGGTTTCGGAAACTGCCCTCAGCTCCTAATCCTGTACTCGGAACCTCTATTATAACCTAGCTCCTCATTAAACTGGGTTCTGCTCCGGTTTAATTTATGAAGTCATACCTTCTAAGCCGCCTCAGTGAAACCAGTGTAGCCCACTGGATTAAACTTCTAAGTGCAGCAGTGCCTAAAAGGAAAGAGTGCCACAGGAGGGAAGACTGGAGGGCATAAGGCAGGAGACGATACAAAACCAGTAACACGTTTTCCGAAAGTGGTGGGCTTGGGGGAAGAGGGGCGTGAAATAAACAAAACGTCCCAATAATTTAATGGCAGATCTAGAAGACAGCATTTATAGCTATTCCGGGACTCTCCAACAAAAAGCTTTTCCTGGATGCACATTCATTCATAATACTGATCACGCTCAGTTGACAGCTCTGGCTTGTACACGTGGTCACGACGCCCTTCGTACAGCAGAGGAGAGCACGACAGGCATCTGGACAGCACACAGAAAAAGGAAAGGCTGAACTCCCCCAACAGAACCCCATTAAAAAAAAAGTTTGTCTATTAGAAAGTCACGTTTGCCATTTTTTCCGCTTTATAAAGTCAGCGATGCTGGAGGGTGTCTAGCGGAATCCGTCCTCCAGGAATGAGTGCAAAAGGGGAGCACGAGGCTCAGGGACGTCCCCTCCGTGAGCAGGTGGAAGGGCCAGCCGGAGGCCTCCCATCCGTTCGGACAAACACACACATACAGAAAAGGATTATTGCCAGCTTGTGTACTTTCACAATGTGATTTTTGTATTTCGAAAGCTTGAATTGTCCCTGAAAGAAAAAAATGGGAGAAAAGAGAGCATTCAATACACAGGTCATCTCTAGGCAACACACACACACACACACACACACACACACACACACACACACACGGGGAAACCTGGCCTCGGCAGCTCTCGGGCCCTCCTGACACCCCAGGACCTTCCTTCCTTGCTCATCTAATGCCAACACAGCAACCTGCCTCCCAAGTCCCTTCAAACACTTGGACTCAACTGGTTGCAATTACAAAAGGTCAGAAACAACCCAAACGCGTATGAACAGGGGACTAAAAATTAATTAATAGGGGACTAAATATTAATGGGATACTGTGCAGCTTTAAAAAAAACGAAAGGAAAAGAACCTCTACTAATATAGAAAGATCGCCAAGAGAAACTGATAACACTAAGGTGCAGAACAGTGTGTGGACATGATATGCTACCCCCTGTGTAAGTGAGGGTGGAGGAAATAAGGCTCATATCTGTCTCAAGGAAGTCATACATAATAAAACGCTGTTACCTGGGGTGGTGTGGTGGCAGGGAAAGGGACACCGTGGAAACTGGGCAGATGGAGAAAGAGTGGGACGGAAACCTCTTTGTCTCTTACACACAAACAGGCACAATTTTTTTAAAAAAAATTGAACCATAGATTGTATTACATATTCAAAAAAAATCAACCAACCGACCAAAAATCCCTTGGTTCAAAACTTATAGCTGCTTATGAAAGGATATTCCAAGAGGTGAAACCTGAGTACACTTCACTTTAGAAACTCAGCACGTGCACACACGCGTGCGTGTGTGTGTGTGTGTGTAACAGATCCTGTGATGTCTTCTTAGTTGCCTCCTATTGGATGCAGACAGGTCTGGCTGCCCACTAGTACCTCTCCTGTTCCAGCCTAGAAATCCAACAACACCTTAGCAGTTCGCATCGCCATTTTAATCCCCAAATCTCAGGGCTGGAAGGGGCTTTAAAGGTCACTGCATCTACTGCTCTGGCCCAGTGCTTCAGACTTAAATTTGTCTGAAATTTTGAGACAGAAAGTCTCATTAACCTGATTTTGGAATGATTTCTTCCATTTAATTTTAATGGAACATTCTAGAAGCTTTGGTTTTAACTGACCTGTCTTAAAATTGTTACAGTTGATTGGGTATCTGGCAATTGGTCCAGAGTGAATTAATACTGCCCAAGGAATATGCTCAGCCCAGCCAAACAGTTTTCTCCTGCTGTTGGCTAACAGATTCTCCTCCATGATGGTGGCAGGCTGACAGTAACTCACAGCCCTCACTACACAGAGAATAACTGCAGACAAGTACACTGAGAGGGAAACTGGATGGAGCTGGCGTGGGTGAACTCTGGCTGGGAAGAACCTGACGTTATCTCAAAAGCCCACTGGTATTTTTTGTAACTGACATGCATGACCATGCAGCTCAATGATCAATGCTACTGAGAATTTCAATGATTTCCATCTAAGGAGATGAAGACTGAACACAAGGAGAACCTAGTGGGGTAATCATCTTTTTAAAGGGACTTTCAAAAGGGCAGACCCCACTGAGGGGCCGCAAGAAGCTAGCAAAGAATAAGAATGCATCTGACCATAAGACAGAGAAAAGCGGGTGTAACTGAGGTGTGCTATTTGAGTCCCCTTAGGGACGCTGTGCTGTGATAGAGTCTGCACGACGGAGGACACCTCTAATACAAAGAAGTGGTTAGGGAGGGGGATTTGCTGCTTCCTCCTTCCCCTCTGATGCCATCTCTGTCCCCACGGATCAACTGGATCACAAAAGTCAATCAGCAGGGAGACTAGAAAGCCAGGGGTGCGGGAAGGTGGAGTCAGAGAATCTTCTGACTGTGGGAGAACTATCTGTCTTATCTGGAGTAAGAGAGATGGCAGGCAAATATCTGGACTCAGCCCTTTCTGTTGTTTAGTGATGTAAAGAAGAGAATCTTTAGGATTAACCATCACCATACGCAGGCCACCTACGTCTGGAGAACTCCCGCACTGTGCTGGGGCTGGGCCAGAACAAACCCTCCCGGTGGCAGGTGAGCTGAAGGGCTCCATAACACCTTCCCACTAAGATCGTGGTATTTATTCTCATTCTGTTGCCACAGATCTCTTCAGAGTCAGAAATCTCCAAGAAGTCAGAATCAATCTAAGGTTTATTTGTAAAATGGAAGTGGGGAGGGACAGAGTAACAGAGCCAGGAGAATCCAGCTGAGTTTTTCCAGAGTCTGATATAAAGAAAAACAAAGAGCAATGAGGGCGGGCAACAGGTTCCTGACATGACAGGCTGAAGCAGGCGGGTGGCAGCTGGCGGCTCAGGTCCAGCCTTTCTAAAAAAAAAAAATGTGGGTTGAGAAGAGCTTGGTGCCAAATTTAGTCTGAGGACTGTGCTCACCTCAAACCAGCTGGGAACTAATCCTCAGTTATGTCCCTCACCCCAGGCTGCAGGGCACAGAGAGATTAGGAGAAAGGGAGAAGGTAGACAGGAAGTGGCAGAGGCCACAAGCAATTTTTCTTTCTTTTTTTTCTTTTTAAAAGATGGGCTTCTCTTCTTTTAACAGCAAACGAAAATTTAGATAATCTAGACTGAGCTCCGGAAAGCTAGACCCTCCAGGCACCTAGCAATGTGCAGACTATTGGGAAGGTTTTTGGGTTTTGTTTTTTTCAATGGCTTTCAATGATATAACAGATTGTTTAGAAGGAAATGATAACATTTTTACATCACGGTCTTCAGGGAATCATTCTCTGGCTATTCAGCTGTCTGGCCCAGGCCAGCTCTGGCTTCCTCCTCTCTCCCTCCTTGCAAAGCAAATAAAATTGCAAACCCCCTAGGTTTACTAGGGCAAACTTCAATCTCTCATCTCTACCGAGGGACCAGACCAACTTCATTCGCCATCAAGAGAGACCATTGCTTCTGTGCATGCCAGCCTAGACATGCAGGGACCCAGAATCTACCCCACCCCACAACTGCCCCAAACCAGCAGCTAACTGGGACTTCTACTGAAGCCATGGTTAAAAGGGCAATGTTTATTTGTAATGGTAATAGAGGTCAAATGACACAGTCCTAAAATATTAGCAGCCACATGTAATGTCACAAAACATCAGATAAATTGAGGAAAAGTATTTGTGGTTCAAGAATTATTTAAACAGCAGTTTTTTTTTTCTTTCATAGATAATGATCTACTTGGAAGGGAGAAGACGGAGGGAGGACAAGAAGGCTAAAGTTCGGGGCCTCTAAAATGGCAGCTCAAACCACCACCAGCTGGGTATGCACATCTTCTTGGAACACCCCTTTTACCACTCACAAGGTTATATCAATAAAGGTGAAATATGAAGTCCTTCTCAAGTCTGTTAGGACAATGAAGTGAGTTGGGTTTTTTTGTTTAGACTCTAATACTCCTCTCATTCTCCCAAGTCTGTGCTTCAAGGAGAACACCTAACCCATGAATGCCCCCTTCAATCTGCCCTACAAAAAAGATATTGGGGGGGGGGCAACAAAAAGAACAAAGAGACTACAAAACGGCAATTATGCAACTTACGCAACTATATGACTTTTCAAAGCAATTCAAAGATCTTTTTCCTGGGGAATTTAGTGTTAGCTAAGGGGAGAGGGAATAATTTTAAGTCTTCTTCCATTCTGTCTATTCCAATTTCATTTTAAAGCTTTTTTTTTTATGGAACCTAAGATGCTGTTGAATTTTAAAGGTACCACCATTAAGAGGTAAACGCTGCCAATTAAACTATGACAAAAACCTTTCTTATCACATTCACTGTAAGCATCCCAATTTTAGGGATATTAAAAGCAAAAAAAAAAAAAAAAAAAAAAGAAAGAAAAAAAAAGGAATCTTAGAATTAAATATGCTAATGCTATTAAAACAAATCCATTATAGCACCAGGCCTCTGGAAATTTAACTGATTTATTTTGAGTATCTGCTGTTTTCCAGCCCACAAATCAATGTATCAGTATTAGAGCTGATACATGTTTTTCATCCATCTCAGAATTCTATATTGACTATACTTTACAGAGAAACTCTTTAAATTGCAATTTTGAAAATATGTTATCATCTAAAAGCTGAATTTATAATAAAGGAATTAAACTATTGAAAATACAGATATGAGAGGCATGAGTGTATAGGAATTCTGGGACTGTTTATTACTCAGACCCCTGGCCACCCGCTTCTGTCCCTCACAGTGTCATGCCATCTCTTTAGCCCATCTGAGGAATGTAGGTCTCCTTTTCTTGAAAAAGCCTCCCTTCCTTCCCGGGAGAGGGGAGTTCTGAAGCAGCTACTACAGCTGACATGTTCTTTTCCCATTTTAGAAATTCTCCATTTCTTAGGGATGGGTTTGGGGTGGGGATAGTTACTGTCCAGGAATGTGCTCTCGGGTCGGGCACATGGAGATACTGTCCTTTTATCCATTCCTCTCATCCGGAATAAATTTACCCAATTCAACTCCTTCTGCTAAAGAGACAGACATGGACTTGGAACCCCCTTAACTGAAATACAAATATTCTTAAAGTGAATGCTTCAGTTGACCCAGACTTCGATATCCCAGGGTCTCTCTCTGCCCGCAAACACGTGGTGGTGTAGCCACAGTACAATCTGGAACCGTGCCTCCTACGCAGCCCTGACATCTACCCCCAGTTCACTTTAACCGCTGAAACTCAGAAGTTCCATCACTTGTTTCCTCACAACTGACAAATACCACCAGCAAACGAGACACACCTCTCACCTAACCCACACTGTGGCCCGTGGAACTGTCCTATTAGTCACAGGACACCGTCAGACGGCTTAAAAATGGCCACGTCCGGGCAAAAGAAAATGGATCTCTGGTCCATTTATAATCATGAAATGCTGGCATCCAAAGACGCCAGAGACGTGTTAGCCCATGGAACCTCATTTTCCACATCAGAAAACAGAGGTGTAGTGAGGCTCATCGACCCGCCCAGGGGCTCACCAGGAGACATGTGACCCAGGGAGGACAAGTCAGTGGCTCTGGACTCAGTGGTTCCCTCTGAGACTGTGGTGTCAATGGATGAGGAGCGGCCAGAGCAGGCTCAATGCTGGCAGAGGCAAAGGCTGGGGGGCAAGTGGGGAGAGGGCATCCCCTTGGGAAGAGGGTCCTGCGGCTGAGAGGTACGTCACAAGGTTACAGAGAAGGTAGACAAGGCCCTACCCTGAGTGTGAGAGACAGAGGGGGAGCGTCCGATCAGCGGCCGCTGCTGTTCACCAGGCCATGAAACTCCTCCCAGGCCCTGGCAAACCAGAGACAAAAAACACAATAGTACATTCAGATCAAAGGCTTTTTAACAAAGAGAGAACAGACAAGATAAACCCACATCCCATTTCAGATACCCTCAGGGTCAAGTGGAGCCCACCGATACCTGGAAGCACAGCAGTGAGGGTCCCCTCCTAGACTTTCCTCTCCGCTTAGCAGGGTGGCCGGCACCTTTCGGGGCAGCTGGCACTTCTCCTGGCTCATCTACTGGCTAAGTGTGGCCCTCACTACTCCCTGGAGGAGTTGCACGTCCTTCTAGCCACTCCTTCAACAAGTCTACAGGGGAGACCAGTGAGGTCAGAGCTAAGCTCACCCACCATGGGAGACACCTCCAACTCACTGAGGCGAAGGGCAGCAGTGCTTTCTGCCTTGGGGACGTGAGGACAGGTGGAAGAAACTATCTTTCTTCATCAGGCCTCACCCTGACGGTAAAGGCAGGTACCCAACAGCATTACAATGTCCAAAGACGCGATGAGGAAATTACACCACTTGATCTGCTTTCCTATTTCCAACCTTCTGACCCTTCTAAACTCAGACCCCAATTCTTATCAGGTTCCATCCGTTTCTGATAATACCCAAGTAACTATTATCTTAAAATTTAAGTCGTATATGTCACAGCAGCTCAAAATTTCCAAGGGCCAATGCTCAACACAACTTTAATGCTTATTAACTTAATTTAGAAATCGGAGTTAGAAAGGGATAAGAAATGGGACTGAGGGTAGAGTCTCTTGGAATGAGGCGCCACAAAGACCAGGGCCTTGGTGACTGCCGGCCAAAAACCAGGAGAAAGCTAGATCCCCTGTGTATCTGGAAGCCCTAACGCACCTCAAGTTTTCTGAGAAGAGCTTATGTCCTTCCTTTTTGCCTTAACCATTTTTCAGCCACTTAGGGACAAACTGTCAGGTAACTTCCCTGGGAATTATATATAAACTGGGTAATTTGGCGCCTTTAAATCTAAAATTCCTTACTGTCAATTATTCCATTCTTGGTTTAAAGGGGTGATATACCCATGGTGACAACATATAGGGTTTAATGTGCTAAACTATTAGCTCACTACAGGTTTAATACTATGACCACTAAAATATATTTTATCAGTAGGTCTCCTACAGATAGCTTTTCTTTTTTTAAATAGGAAGGGATTAAATACAGAGACCTGGCACAACAAGTTCATTCTTCCAGGCAATATTCACATCAGTTTCATTAGTATCTCCCTCTTGTAAAGAGCAGCATTTATAAGTTAATGACGTATCTCTCGGAATAAGAGATTGATCTGAAGTTAATGGTTTCCTCAGAGAGAGTACTGCCAAAATACTGATACATGTATGTTAACTGAAGGAAAATGGAAGAGCACCCAATAAGCACGCCAGTCTTTATCAAGTCACAAACTCAGTTTCCACAGAAAGACATCTGCTTCACAGCTCCTCCTGGAGAGATGGTAACGCGATGAACTTTGACAGCCCACGAGTGATGTCAGAAGGTCATTTCACTCTTCAATCCAAATGAAGGTAAGGAGAAAGCAAAATCTGACGCTTGGGCAACGACCCAGGAAACCCCTCTCTTGCTCTAAAGGTGAGACTTAAATTCTATTTAAGCAATTTAGGTGTCAACAAGAAATTAAATGGCTGTGTTGAAGCTTCACCTCATTTATCCTTTTGTTTCCAGAAAGCCCTACACTAGTCCAAACAGAAGTGCTCTGTGTCAAGAACCTTCAGAAATATGGATGTCAGAGTTCCCCTCTAATCCAGTTTAGTATTAAACTGCCCTCCCATTTTCTTCAGCAGTATTTTCTTCATATGTAAAAACTTCAACATGAAGAATGTGGGCAAAGAAGTTTCCTCATATGGATTCAGTGGAGATAAAATAGCTGATCATAGTCACTGGTACAATCGCTGGTTCTCACAGGCCAGTGCTTGACTAAGAGGCAAATCAAACGCCTAAAACTAGGTGCGAATGTTCTAGCTATTTTCCATCTGGCATCCCACGCATACTAGTAATATTAAAACTTGTTTCTTTTAAAGGTAAAGAAAGAACAAGTTAAATGTTAAAACTGTCATGTAAATTGAGTTTCTTAAAACAATATTCTTTTTTAAATTACCCTGAGATTAATATAGCCTACAGGGCATTCTAAACAGATTCAAATGACAGGATAACAATGAGTCCTTTAAAGACCACTTTTTACCAGCTCACTTACCAGAAAGCAAATTCTGAGAGCAGAGATCTCATTTCTGTGTAACTCTGTACTTGCCCCTACTCTGGCCCAAATCTCAGTTCACAGCCTCGCACTCAGCTGGCCCTCATACTCGTGGACGAACTTGGCCTCCTGCTAGTCTGGGCTTTACCTTGAACATCAGCATGGGGGAGCGTTTCACAAATGCAAAGCCCAGCAACTATGCTGGTATGACCCAGTGCCACCTGGCTATGATTTAGCCATGGCAAGAGAAGGGATGGTTGGTCCTCGCCTACGAAGCTCAGTGTTGAAATACAATGAAATCTAGACGTGGTGGAGTCCCCGTGATTCGACCCACTTCTCCTCTAGAATAAATGAATAAAGAGAAGTCACCTACCCTCAGCCCTCTCTGCAGAGGGGCCTGGTCAGTCTTCCCAACACTGTGGCCCACTGAGTGCAGCTGGCCCTGTCTTCCCTCTCCCATTCCAGGCCAGAGGCACGAAGGGACTCAAGAGACTACTCCAAAGAGGAATTTCCTCACAAAAGGCACTGCTGCTCTATATGGCTCTGTGCCCCAAGTCTTATCCTGGTGGTCCCATGATTCTGGGTTGCAAGTCTGGCTGTGTTATGAGATTGTCCTCAAAATGGCGGATGCAGTGAATCACTTGATGCCTGCAAGGACCCAAATCTCTGAGATCTCAGCTACGAAGGGCCTCATTAGAAAGAGCCACACCCCTGAGCTAACACTCCATTTCTCAGTGGGGCCCACGCACCCTTAAGGGGCTGTAGGCAACGAGCAAGGGCACGAGGCAGCAGGCAGCATCCCCTCTGCAGCAAAGCAGCCCGCCACGCCCTGTGCGCACAGCAGCAGCCTCCCAGGAGTAGAGCAGGAAAAGGCCACAAGCAGTGTGATCAGGGGAGGCCTGGGAAAACCAGATAGTTGAAAAAGGACACTGGAGACTGGACTGAAACAGAGCAAGGTGGAGGTACGCTTGACTGAGAAATCTAAGCCACCCCTAAAAAAATTCCCCTCACCATTTCCAGGAGCCCTAAACTCCAGAGTAGGTGGGAGAGAACTGCTGGCTCTTTCGTCCTCATTTCCCTTGAATTCTCAAGTCCAAGCAGCTGCTGTTCCTTGGCTCAAACAGAGCCACACCTGTGGGAGAGCCACAAGGAGTAGAACAAAGCAGAACAGTTCCGGTTTCTGTTCAGATGTGGCAAGGATCACAGGGGTCTCAAGGTCAGTTTGGTGCTTTCTGATCAACTCTTACTTTGGAAGGTGACATCAAGCTCATCCCCTGGACCAGTTACATCAGCTGAAATTAAGGTCAATACATGTAACATTATAGTGGAAGGCAAGAGGGAAAGGGCCATAGAAGGTTAATTCTTCGACAAACGCTGAAAACAGAGAGAATAGGCATTTCCATACATCAACTAATCTCCATCTTCTAGGTCCTCCAACCAATTTGGGGTACGTAATAGAAAAAAGCAACGACACGAACACCTCCAGGATGCTAAGCCCAGGGCGCTTTAGTCCCAGTGTGTGTTCTGTGGGATCCCAGGCCACGTGGAGCCCGATGGTCAGTGAGGATGGTACAGCTCAGGACGCTGCTGCCGTAATGGAAAAGCACAGCCACTCTGGCAAACTCCACGTCATGCCCACAGCCACCTTCACAGGCGCGATCAGGCAACCTGGCCTAGTGCGGGCAAGTGTTTCATTTTTGGTTTTGGTGGTAGCTCCTCAGAAAGCCTAAAGTAACGTAAGGCTTGCTGAAATTCTACATGCAGGTTAGGGGCCTGAAGGCCAAGCTGTAGCACATACACGCCAAGCCACAAAGCACATGAGGGGCTGGTACGTGCTATGTATGGTCAGATGCCCTAGGGAGCACACTCAAGCAGGACAAAGACATCCCCCCCGCCCAGGTCCTGATGCACAACAGCCCTGGGGACTGGGAGGAAGGGAAGGGCTAGAACCTTGAGACCGTGCAAGCAGGGCGAGCTCAAAGAGGAAGATGATCTGGCTCTAAGGGGAGAGCAGAAGGGAGAAGGCTGGCAAAGAGCTTGTGGCTTGGGCGGCTTTGGCACAGTGAGAAAACCCCATTAACACAAAGCAAGGAAGCTCTATACGTACAGCCGCACACAGACGGAAGCAGGGCTTTACCTCCAAGCAAGAGATTTCTTTGAAGTAAGACAAAGTCAGCAAAGCAAAGGCCAAGGATCCCCCTTTCCAACCTTACGGACTTTCAAGCTGAATTCTAAATCAGAAATCACTCTGTTCTGGTCATCGCGTGACTAGACGGAAACTAAAATTCTAATACCAAAAAAATGGGGTCTCATTTTGAGAGCTAGATATCACCTCATTATGTCGGACCTCAGCAGAGCTGGAACAAAATACCATGTGACGTTATACAATGGGCTTATGGAAATGAGGCCGCATTCCCCGATGGCCCTCCACGGAGAAGTCTGTGCCATTCCTTAATACGGTGACAGCCAGTCTGAAAGGCCACTTCTTTGATGCACCATAAAGAGCAAGAGCATGAGACAAGCTAGTTTAGCACCGTTTATTAAGTGATCTCAGCTGTTGTTGTAGCTGCTGCGTGTCAGCCTGTTCTTAAAACATAAAATGCTCTTCCGATTCCTCTTGTCCGGGACAGAAGGGTCTTCCAGGTAGCACGCCAACAGAACAAGAGACTCCGATGATGCCAGCTTCAATGATGGTGCCATCCAGAGAAGGAGAGGGTCATGGCACATTCAACCGCGGCTTCCAGAGGTTTTGAAAAAGGAGCCTTTGGGGGCCCAGCCTGCCTGGCATTCTAGTGGAAGTGCAAAATGTTGGCACATTGGGAGAGAAAGAGAGGGAGACGCGAGGGAAAAGTAGCATCTAGGTATCAAGGAGGGTTTTCTGGTCCCTGTAGCTGCAGGGCTGGAGTACTAGGCAGACCTCTGGATAAAGCAGCAAGCAGCAGACTAAGGCAATAAGCCCAAAGGCTCTCCTAGACTCTAAGGACTTGTATGTGTTTCTACAAAAGTCAGGAAGAACTGCTTCAGGGTATTAGAGAGGGAGAACAGTGGAGAGGGGAGAGCTGAAAAATACCTCTTTCCCTTTCCTATCCAGGTGAAAAGGCTGCTTGGGGGGGCGGGGCTGGGGGGGGAGCGTTTGGGAACCTCGAATGTAAGAGTCCTATAGAAAAGGTAGGTGTGGGTCTCTCCAGCCTATAGACTGAGTCTGGCTGGAGGGCAGAAACTACTTGTATTCCAGAACAAAGAACAGGAAAAATCTGCCTAGAGGAAAACAATGCTGACCCCGGACTGGAGGCAAGCAGTCAGGGTCACGGCCAGCTAATAACTGCCGGTGGCTACAATGAGCCACACCCAGCCATGTGATACAGACCACCTCCTATGGCAGCACTGCCAATTAAAAACTGGCGCTCAGCTAGTTTAAGCCAGTTCCACCCACAACATGATCTGTAAATTCACGGGAAAAAGATTCCCAAATGGTCTGCCTGCTGAACACCATGGCTGGGCTCATTACTAGTAATGTTTTTAATAAGCAGGATGATGACATTATTACTAATGATGACGATGAGAGCAATAATACTTGGCCCTGTAAGAGCATTCTCCATCTGAGGACCTTCAATTACAAAGATTAAATCAGCCTCAAATAACCCTGTTGGGTAAAGCGTTATTATCCCCCATTTTACCGATAGGGAAACTGAAGCAGAGTGGCAGAGACTTTTCAAAGACACACATTGATATTAGAGTCAAAGGAGAGAACTAAACCTCCAAGTCCTGACTCCTAGTCGGCTCGCTCTCCCTCCAGCTGTGAGAAAAATCTAACAGCCACTCCCCACAACGTTTTCATAATAACCTGGATTTATTTATGACATTCAATCACTGAAGGAGCAGCCCTAGCCAGTGATTCTCATTTGTGGACGTCCAGCTCCCCTTCCTTGAGTCTTAGGTAGACTGCAAAGCTAATTTCCCCTTTGGCATCCATGCTGCCCTTAGATTCTACTCCCACAAACACGCTACTCCGCTTCCTCTACGAGTTCAGCTCTACACACAAGGAAATGGAGTCATCACTCCCGATACGAAGTCGATTTCCCAGGACAAAGAAAACAGACTGAAGCTAACAGGTTAAAAAGACATGCAAAAGTGGAGTGAGGGGCAGACAGGGAGGAGGGCCTTACTGTTCAGTGAAATTATCTTAAAAAACAGCAAGAAAAAGAAGAGCACTTTGTCTTTCATTTTATGACAGTGGTTAGTGCATGAAAGACTAGACAGCCTGTGTAAATAAAGCAAGCCCAGGCAGTGCAACTGGGATTCTGCAGAAGGGCTCTCTCTCATACAAAGCACCCCACAGTGTAGGTGGACAGGGAACCTCGCCAGCAAAGAACTGCCACAAGTGGCCAGAAGCACTAGGGGAAGACTGGTCTGTCCCTTCTCCTGAAGTCAGTCTCCTTACGACCACATTCCTCTGGGCTTAACTAAGGACCTACTTTTGCTAAACTTAGGGACACGCCCCCCGCAAGCCCCCACAACACATACTTGATGCTGTCGGTGTGGGTTTTGTATTCCATAATGGTGTTGGGAGGTAGGTTAAGCACTCGCCGAAGCGTATCCCGGATGCGGGCTGTGGTGGCTTGGTCGCTGGCAGTCTTATTCCATATTGAAATAATGTCCTCCTACAGGAGGAACGACAGAAGGAATCATCAAAGCAAATCGGAGGCAGTGAGAAGAGTAAAGGCAACATGCGAAGCAGACCTGCCCGTGGGGTGGCTTACCTGAAACCGGACAGAGACCACGGCCCCACAGATCTCCTCCCCAACCATGAACTGTTCCCCCAACATGGCCAGGATGAGATTCTCCCAGCAACGGGATGCCAAGCCCTTCCGCAGCCGAATAATCCACTTGCCACCATTTTTATTTGCATCATCCTGTGAAAAGAGAGAAAGCATTCAAAGTTAAAATGGTTTCACAGCTCTTTTGCTTTTTTTTTTTTTTTTTTTGTGGTATGCGGGCCTCCCTCTGTTGCGGCCTCTCCCGTTGCGGAGCACAGGCTCCGGACGCGCAGGCTCAGCGGCCATGGCTCACGGGCCCAGCCGCTCCGCGGCACGTGGGATCCTCCCAGACCGGGGCGCGAACCCGGTTCCCCTGCATCGGCAGGCGGACGCGCAACCACTGCGCCACCAGGGAAGCCCATCTTTTGCTTTTGCTTTAGGGCCAACGATCCCTTGATCACTAAGTCTTGTTGCTTCCCAATTATTCAACTCTATAGGAAAAAATGGCCAAACGGACCCTTTAAAAATAATCCTCCCTTGGGAATTCCCTGGCAGTGCAGTGGTTAGGGCTTGGCACTTTCACTGCCGGGGCCCCAGGTTCGATCTCCCTGGTCGGGGAACTAAGATCCCGCAAGCCGCGGCGTAGCCAAAATGATAATCACCATCATCATCACCATCATCCTCTTTTTTCAGAACTACATCAAAATGAAATGATGTCAGATTTCAAACTCAGATCACTCCTTACTTCATTCGCCAGAAGTTTATCAAGAGTCACCATGTCCCAAATACAGACATGAAGCCACAGTCTCTACCTAGATCCAGTCTAGTGAAGAAGATAGACAAGAAAATTAATTACAGCAGTACAGTCTGACAAGTACTGCTGTAACAGAGATATGCATAGGAAGTTCAGAAAGAACAAGACAGAAACACCCAAGAAGAGGAAAACATTTAAGGCGGGTCTTGAGGGACACAGGAGTTAGCCAGGTAAAGCAGGTGAAGGGCTCTGCAGGCATTGGGAAGAACATGGCAGTGTGCAAACTCTGACTGTGAGACAGAGATGCAAAGAGGAAGGTGTAGCTACAGTGAAGGGAGGATTTAGAGATGACGGGTGACAAGTCCTGAAAGGTAATTAGGTGCAAGATCACGTGTGTGATGGAGAGCTGCATAAGATTTTTAACTGGGGTATGTGCGGGTGATCCCGTTTGTCCTCTAGAAAAACACTCTCGCATCAGAATAGAGAAGATGGGTTACACCAAAGGGATCATAGAGCTCAGCTCTGGGTCTCCAGTTGCTGCCCATAAGCTTATTTTTACTCACTTTAATCATATGTACCCTATGGTAATACATTACACACACACAAAACGAGTTCTATGGGAAGAGTAATTTTAAAAAATCCTTTATTGTTGTTATAATACCATTTTAGTGATAAAACAATCTTTGAAAACCATCCACACAGACAAACAATGGAATCAGTGCCTTTTCCGAGAGGTCCCATTTCCAAGGAACCAAATAGTGACGCAGCTTTCAGATAAGACTTTAAAATACTTCTTTAGAATTAAAAAAAAATTTTTTTTATTTTTTGGCAGCACCACGAGGCATGCAGGATCTTCGCTGCCCGACCAGGGATCGAACCTGCACCCCCTGCAGTGGAAGCACACAGTCTTAACCACTGGACTGCCAGGGAAGTCCCGAGAAGACTATAAAATACTTTTAATTTTGACATGGCTTTAAACAAACAAACAAACAAACAAAAAACCCCCAAAACAAAAAACTTGCTCAGAAAAGCAGTCTGAGGCTTTCAGTTCTCACCTCCCACATGGGTTTAATTCCTTCTTTGAAGAGATGGAAGTCACTGTGGCCTGTCAGGTCCCCGGGACGTACCATGTGGCTGTAAAACCTCCAGAACTGCTCCACCTGCAGAGAGAAGATAGCAGAGTGAAAAGATGTTGCTTATGCTTCTTTGAATGAGAGATTTATTTAAGAGAAGAGCATAAACACGGAAGACACTCTGCTAGAGGCTCTACTTTCTGGAGGTTAAGTTTTCATTTGGGGGACTGTGTGGGAAGGAAGGCATGTTGGAGGAAAGCATACTGTATATTTTGATAAAAGAATAATGTAATATTGTTGATACAAGAATAAACTCTTTAGGTGAGAAATGCCAGCCTCAGCTAGGAGCCTTAGTTGGTCAACGTCAATACATACTCTCCTGCAGAAGTCGCAGGATAATCATCGCACGGTGCAAGAGGACCTTGATTTTACACAATAAAATCCACTTCAGTCTTGAGACAGATTAAATGCCACATAACCTCAGCCTGAATGTATTTCTTTAGAACCAAATCACTTAAAAAAAAATACAGTATTATTAACTGTGTGAGTTAACGAGTCATTGTGCTGTACATTACACGCCCATGACTTATTTATAACTGCACTTCTTGATCAAAGATGTTTACCATCAAATATAGCATTAGTTACAATGAAACAGCATTAAGTGACAGAATCAACCACATGCACTACTCCATACCATGGTGCCCTTGCTAAGGCCAGGACGGTCCAAAAACCAAGCAGGACTTAGCCTCTCACTAGGGGTTTAAGTCCCTTTCCTTAGCTAGAAATTTTCTCCTTGCTCCTCCTTCACAGTCCTGTTAGAAAATTAGACATATTTCTCTATAAAATGTATGCTTATTTATATTCATCATGCTATTTCTGTTTCTCTCACTAGTGATTTGATAGGAGAGATTACTTCCCTATTCCTCTGCAATTCATGGAGAATAGCTACAAAGTACTGGCCAGTGAAGCGCACACTTTAGGAGGAAAGAGAAAATGTGCAACAGTCTGAAGAAACAGTTGGTATCTGCCAAGACACTGCCGGCTCTAAATTAAACATGAAGCAAGATTCCATACTGCACAGCTGAAAATGGGCACCAAGCAGACAGAGACTCAGGTCATACTCCCAGATCTGGAGAGCAACTGAGGAGAAACAGACCTCAGACTGTGTGAAATGGCTGTGCCTTCCATTCCTCTAGAGAGCAGGAACACGGGAAACGTCTCAGGTTACAAAGAAATTAGGAATGAATGCCGTCTGTAGGACTTCAATGCAGCGTTTCATCTCAGCCACTGCCATGCTTAATTACACCCAGTGATTTGGGGCAGTGAGTGTTCATATGCATACAATGAGCAATAATCTTTTCCCACCCTAACACAGTGCAAAGAAATGAAGTATGCCTACTAGAAACCGTGGCTCATTGTGAATCAGGACTTGAGGGGGTGGTGGGGACAAAGTACACCTGACCATTCCCAATCCTCCAACTAAGCACTGCTTTATTAACCGTTTAGTCTCCACCAATCTTAAAGCTATCCTATATAATCTTATAGCCAGAATCCTATATCCAAACCATAAGAGAGATGAAATAGTAAGCAGATCAAGAAACAGTATTAAACTTTTATCTTTTTTCTTTCTCTTAAGGCAATTTTCATTTTTGGAGCTCCCAACTGAAACCAAAAAATAAATATTTAGACTCAGAATATGAAGTGCAGAAAAGACCTCAGAAATCATCTCAACTACCTTCTTCATTTTATAAGTGAGGAAACAGTTTCAGAACTTGCCCTAGCCCACAAAGTCAAGCAGAACAGATGACACTTGTGATCCCCACGTCCAATGCTCTTTCCATCTCAAGACACGGCTTTCTTAGTTACCTTAACTTTAAGAACTTCTTAAATGTTATCAAACACTAGGATTGAGAACAAATGGGAAATACTGCTTTGGCATCATTGGTTTTACAATGTAATTATTTCTTTGTGAGGAATTTAATATTGTGAGGCATTTCCCAATGCCTTGAATTACATGACATTGGTGAGTATAAAGAAACATTAGGGCTTCCCTGGTGGCGCAGTGGTTGAGAATCCGCCTGCCGATGCAGGGGACACGGGTTCGTGCCCCGGTCCGGGAAGATCCCACATGCCGCGGAGCGGCTGGGCCCGTGAGCCATGGCCGCTGAGCCTGCGCGTCCGGAGCCTGTGCTCCGCAATGGGAGAGGCCACAGCAGTGAGAGGCCCACGTACCACAAAAACAAAAACAAACAAAAAAAAAGAAACATTAACCCAAGATGACGCTGATGATAAAATGTTCAACTCAGCATATACGCCCTAAGAAAACAAAAACCCTCCTTGAGCAAGTCGGGTTAATTCATATATAACTTTCTTAAGAGGGAAAGAAAAATGCTAGAAATAGTTATAATTTTGCTAAAATAATTGAACAAATTCCTGAATGAAAACTTACTCCCCAGTTCAGTTTCTTCTCTGATCCTCTGAGCGCTTAACCAGTTGTTTACAACATAATGGCTGCCATTTTACCTGTGATGTCTAGCAAGCAATCAAAATTTCTGTGGATTCAGGAATGTTAGGACTACATGGATATTTTTAAGTTTAATTCTACTGTTCTCTCTGCCAAGAATTCCTTCCTCTTCTTATCACATGTTCAAATTCTTTAAATTCAATCTCAAACCCATCTCCTCCCAAAGAGGCTTTCTCCAAGCTGAAATTAATTCCTCCCCTCTGAACTCCAAGAGCACTCTAGCCATGCCTTTCTTACAGCACTTCCCACTGCCTCCCTGTAGTGGAAATTCCTGGGCATGTCCTATTTCCCTAAGGGCAAGGTTTTTAATTCATTTTAGAACCCTATTAGTGCCTTGAATTCATTCAACATTTCTTAAACCAAATATGTACCAGTGCACAAGCTATTTTTAATAATTCAAAAAAGCCTAAATTTACTGGTGGTAAGAGAGCACAGGCCAACTAAAACAAGATCTTTGTTTTTGACTGAAATTATATCAACTCAGTATAGTAATCAGATGATCTGATTATCAGTTATATATGCATATCTGATTAATAATAAACAGATAAATATAGATTCTTCTAGTAAACCAACATTTTTCAAAATCGGAGCCTCCTGGCATGCATTTTGGTATATGGAAGAGTAAAAGAGTATAGGCTTTGGAAGGTGGTTTTTACAGCCTACCCACCTTGAGTTTCAATACTGGTTCCTCCACTTAATCAAGTAAATTATCAGACTTGAGACTTCAGATCAGATACTTAACCAAGTCTCATTTTTCTCATTTGTAAAATACGGATAACATCACCGACTTCACAGGGCTATCATAACGATCGAAGGAAATCACACAAAGTGCCTATTATTGTGTCCTTCCTCTTTACTAATGTATTGCAAAATTTATTTTCTATTATAGTTTTCTTTTCCAGCGTCTGCATTTTAAACAGGACAAATACCTCAATCATTTCAAGAAAATAACAAATCCTGCATTTGATCCGGCCCAGAGATCGACTGTACTGCACCTACAAAATACATAATAATCTTCACTGAACAAGACCGGTTTTAGTCGCAGACAGCTTCTCAGGGTGCACAACTCTAGCTACCTGTGAGGGAGATAAGTCAGAGTGTGGGCTCTCTGTACTGACAGTACCCACAAAAAATAGACTTCCTTTTCTTTCCGAACACAGGAAAAAGATGCTACTTTACGCATAATCGCTAACATATCCGGAACCCTAATGGGAGATTATTAAACACAAAAACTCTAATTTTATTCTCAACTTTATCGTCAAGCTTCACGAGAACAGACACCACGTACTATAAAATTTTGTATCCCCCATGACACTTTGCGCACAGTAAGGACTCAATAAACACCTACTTAAACAAGCCTGTATTTCGGTATTGTCCCCTTCTGACCAGTTCCACAATTCACATACTTATTGATACTGACGTATGTTACCTATGGACGTGTAATGAGAAATCTAAGAACGAGCCAATTTGACTTCAGAGACTCAGGTCAGTCAACTAAGGAAACCAGAATCCTAAGTATGTTACCAGGAGGGTATATAAACACGACGACGTAGACACAGGCATGAAATGTACTACAAAGGCTCACTACATCGAACCAGCCAGTACTCACAGAGGCAAAGGTGCCAATCTGTTTGACATTCTGCTCGTAGCTCTGTGAGCTGGTGGGGCGGCCAGGGGTTCTCCTGGAGTACCAGAAAGTGTAGTTATACTGCAGGGGGTGCTCTGCTGGCCCAGGGACAACAGCCTGTGAATTAAAGAAGGCGTGTTAATCAGGGCATTTTTCACATGCTCTGAGGCTGATAAAACATTTTACAGTGTCACCCCTTACCACCTCCACACTTCAAAAGGATACATCCTCAATTACCTGCAGTGGGCTCAAGATTCTGCTGACACAGTGAGTTAGTGGTTAACTGACTCTAAGTTCCTGTAACATTTTCTCTGTTCTTGATGCTTTCATAACTTTCTAATTCCTATCATAGATATTTATGTTTGTATCTTATCTCGACATAGTCCCAGGCCAAGTCGGCCTCCTCTATGACACCCTATCACTTACTGGCTAATGACGCTGGGCAAGTTGCTTAACCAGTCTGTGCCTCAGCTGCTTATCTGCCAAGTGGGGAAAATAATAACCACCACCTCGTGGGGCTGCTGAGAGGATCAAATTAATTAACAGAGGTAGAGTGCTTCGCACCACGCCTGGCACAGAGTAAGTACTCAATAAATGACAGCTACTAGTATTACTGGTACCGTTAAGTGTAAACTCCTTCATCCGCAGTCTCATTCACCTCTGGGTCCTCTTAGCAGCTAAAATGCCTGCATCTGGAAGGTACTCAATATCGTGGGATAAATCAGCTCAGACTAACTAAACAGTCAAAAATTCTAAGTGATGTGCAGGATTTGAAATACTGAGCAGCAGCTTCTGAAGCAATTCACATCCCTGTTGAAGTCCAGGGTTTAGCTCCCCTACCGCAGGCTAGGAGAATGTTGGAAAGCAAGGCAGCACCTCAAGATCACGTGGCAAGGGAAAAGTGCTAAGTCCCAAAATGAACTCCAGTGATTCAACAACCTTTTTTGAGAACAAAATCAGATATTACAAGACAGGCTGCCATCAAGTTAATCGGCATCTTCCCGATTTCCCAAGATAACCAAGCCTCAAGTCCGACGGCAAGCACACCTATGCGGCACAAAGCCTACCTTCCTCTTGCTGCTGCTCTGACTCTTGTCTCGCTCCGTTTTTTCCTTCTCACCATCTTTCTGTGCGCCGTTTTCTTCATTCTGATCATGGTCCCCGCTGTCGTCGTCTTTCAATCTAAATGCAAAGGCAAAACGACGTCCCCCGTGACTGAGCTGATCCCTGCTTATCCAACAAAGCTACCAGGTCAAATGAACCACCATGAAACCAACCCGCAGTCACTCAAAGATACAGGCAATGAGGTGCACATGAGATGAGAGCCGGCAAAGGAATGCAGAATGGCAATTAGGAGGATTAAACAAAAATGAAACTGCCCATCAGCTAACTTGTGAGTTCCAGAAAGCACCACATTCTAGTTTTCTAAAAGGCTGCGCAAAGAAGCGAGGTAAACGGTGAAAGGGATGGTTTTCTTTGCCAAAAGTAGTCAATAATGAGAAGAATTTCTGGATTAAATAACTGCTTTGGCATTTCAAATGAAGTTAAAAAACTTACTTTTCTTTCTTGCCACTTCTTCTAACCATCTTTCCTAGCCCTCCCCACTGCTACTGCTTTAGTTGAGGCCTTCTTCCCCGCCATCTCAATTACATTGCCACCAGCATGTTCTTTCTAAATGCAGATCTAATCACTTAACTTCCATGCTTCAAACTCTCAACTGTCCCTTGCCCTTTGATGCCCACCCCGCAGGATGAAGTACAATGAAATGTAAGACCCTCTAGAATCCGACTCCTGTCAACTGGCACCCTCCTTCCCTCCTCCCACCTCCTCAAGCAACCTATATTCCCACATCTGTGTTATCTGCAAACACTACCCCCTCAGCCTAAGGTACCATTCCTCCCACATCTGTTTTTCCTACTAGAGGGGGCCTTTAGAACAGTGTCTTATTAATCTTTGTATCTTCAGCATCTAGGACAAGAAGATGCTGCCCTAACATGTAGCACAAGAAGATGCTGAATTGATGTTAAATGAAAAGAAAAAGAAATTAAAGAAAGGAACGTCTTCTTGCCTTTTAAGTCAAATGTACTTTAGGTGCCACCCTTTCAGGAGCAGTGAAACCACCCTAAGTGTTGTGTAGTGGTTTGTTATGATTTCAAATCCACTTATTTATGACTTAAATGAAGATATTTTAATCCACCTGTTTATGACAAAGACAAAAAAAAAGTTGTTTTTAGAAGTAAAGTTGTTTTGATATAAGAATGAAGTGTGTTAGGGTGTCATCTCATCTGTTGTCATTGATAAGCACTAGCAGCTCACTTGCTGAGTGGCACTGCTGGGGCCTTATCAATAAAAACAAATAAAGAAGGAACTATGGTGAGGGGACATTTAGACTATAAATACTGAGAGTTGTGTGAGGAATATCCAAGCGTTTCTGTCCGGGCAAAGCTATCCTTTGCTGATCTTGCTCTCTGAAGATCTTGAGCCACTTGCTTCTGGTTGGCAGTGATGTTAAACCCTGCAGCAGTCTCAGGAAGAGAAGGGACATTAGTTCCTGCTGTGGTCGAGGTGACTCCTTTAGCAGTGGTGACAAACTGTGTAGCAGCCCCACAAAGATCAGCCTGCCCATCAACACCAGTGCTGTAGTTTCCTAGCAATGTGATCTAGCAACAAGTGACTTTTATTTTTGAGCTGGCAGCTGGACTTCAGCTGTTGGTTGGCAAAGCCATCTCATCCAGTACCACTTCATATAAAGGTACAACTGAACTAAATTTGGACTTTATTCCTTTCATCTTCCCTTGCCTGGAACAACAGTGTGATTAACCTATCGTTGGTTTGGAGTAGGTTATTTCTTTATTAGCTCAATAAGGGACATCTGCATGCTATTGGCTTATGAAATTACTGTAATTCCCACACTGAATCTGTGGTAAATAAACTACTGGCAAAGAAAACCTGTCTCTGAGCATAATTTGCCACCCCACAAAACACAATACTAAGGCTTTCAGTGAACCTAAAGTCCACTGGATCCAGACAAAAAGATAAATGGAAGGTGAATCCACAAAGATAGTAGGAATGCTGTTTAGTCTAGAGTTGGACCATTAACTTACAGATCTTTCCTGAAATCACTTTTCCAGCCCTATCCAGTCAAATAGAATCTGGCAATTCTCAGGAAAGGTACTAGAAGAGGTCAAATTGTAACTCAGATACAGGAATACCTCAGAGATATTGTGGGTTTGGTTCCGCATCACCGCAATAAAGCAAATATCACAATAAATTGAGTCACGCAAATTACTTGGTTTCTCAGTGCATATAAAAGTTATGTTTTCACTGTACTGTAGTCTATTAAGAGGGCAATAGCATTATGTCTTTAAAAAGTATGTATTTTGGGCTTCCCTGGTGGCGCAGTGGTTGAGAGTCCGCCTGCCGATGCAGGGGATGTGGGTTCGTACCCCAGTCCGGGAAGATCCCACATGCCGCGGAGCGGCTGGGCCCGTAAGCCATGGCCGCTGAGCCTGTGCGTCCGGAGCCTGTGCTCCGCAACGGGAGAGGCCACAACAGTGAGAGGCCCGCATACCACACACACACAAAAAAGTATGTATCTTAATTTAAAAATACTTTATTGAGAAAAAATGCTAACCATCATCTAATTACACAGGGTTGCAATAAACCTTCAATTTGTAAAAAGAAAGAAAAGAAAAAAAGCAGTATTTGCAAAGTGCAGTAAAATGAGAGGTATGCCTGTATTACCTTATAGATGCAGAAACATGCTGCCAAGTATTTTGCACTGTTTTTCTTTTTGCCCATGAATCTCCAGTGCCTACCACATAAAAAGCGCTCAAATGTTAGAATGGATGGGCTAGGTATGCGCTGGGGTGCCTGCTCTGCCCACTTCACAGCCCTAGCTGTAGGATATACTCCCGAGACTGTGCACGGTGCCATGACCGTCCCCAACCCCACCCTGGCCAAGACATGACTGTGAAGGGCACCAGACTGAAGGGTGGCCCAGCCTGGCCAATAAGCGATGCCTCAGGGGCTTGCTGAAAATTATGAGCCAATTCTTCCCTCAGCTTTTCATCCAGGAGATGAAAGATCATATGGACTCAGGAACTAGGGCAGTCATAGGAGTCTCATACAAGAAAAGCCATGAGGGAATAAAGACAACAAGCAAGAGCACAGAAAGTCAGCAGGGGCCACGGGAATGAGCAGAGAGTGGGAAGGAGAATGGTTCTGTCTGTGAGGCTGCCATCTCTTTGGCTTGGTTCACCCTCCCTGGACCCCTGGGAGACCTAATGGTGCTTACAATGCCCCTTCCCCTTCATTAAACTTGAGCTGGTCTGGTTTCCTTTTCAAGAGGAACCTGTCTAGTATGCAAGTCCCACAACATTTACAAGCATACTGTGTGTTTAAGAATACCTATGGAATACCTGACACACAGTTTGACCTCAGCATGGTACAACAAACTCCTTTCCCTCCAGTGGTCAACCTACTTGCAGTCCCCGACCTCACCCCTCTGCTGTGTTCATCACCTGGTCTCTGCTCAGAGAGCTCCTCTTCCCTACTTAACTCAGACTAAGGACCACTTTCTCTCTTTTTAAAAAATATTTATTTATTTATTTATATTTTGGCTGCATTTGGTGTTCGTTGCTGTGCACGGGCTTTCTCTAGTTGCAGCGAGCGGGGGCTACTCTTCATTGCAGTGTGTGGGCTTCTCATTGCGGTGGCTTCTCTTGCTGCGGAGCGTGGGCTCTAGGCGCACGGGCTTCAGTAGTTGTGGCACACGGGCTCAGTAGTTGTGGCTCGCGGGCTCTAGAGAGCAGGCTCAGTAGTTGTGGTGCACGGGCTTAGTTGCTCCGTGGCATGTGGGACCTTCCGGGACCAGGGCTCGAACCTGTGTCCCCTGCATTGGCAGGTGGATTCTTAACCACTGTGCCACCAGGGAAACCCAGGACCACTTTCTCTTGAAAATATTTCCTGATCTCTCTCTAGGATGAGTTGGGATTCCCTCTTCTGAACATCCGCATATAAATGTTTGTACTTGTCCCAGCTGTACTGTCATGGCCAGTTTTTTGTCTCCTGATTATGAACATTTCATGAGTTTTTTTTAACTGCTTAGGCCCAAGACAGCTCCTAATTCTCTTCTTTAGGGCATACAACAGGGACTCACATCACTTCTCTCTCCTCAGTTCCCAACTCCCCGCTATATCCTTTGGGGTCCTTGCCCTTCAATCTTGGTTAAAGAGGGGGACAGTCACCCCAGCATCTTACATTTTTCTAGCCCCAAGTGAAGCATATAAATGCCTTTTTAGTGCTTTTGCTGCTAACCACTAGGAAACAGAAAAATAACAAAAATAATTATGCCAGAGAAGAAACAATGCTACTGTGATCCCTGGACCCCACCTTCCGACTCCCTTCTAAGATAGTAAATGGAAACCCTAATAGACCTTCATCTTATGCTGTCATTTCTTGAGGGTGGAGCTAAGCAACCACTCTGCTCTCTGAGCCTACACTTAAGGCAAGCCATTTGCATCCTGTCTTCCGGAGGCTACTCTTACCAGCCTGAAGCTGGATGTGAGCAAAGATACAAACCAGACAGAAAAATCAGTGCTCAATACACTTAGGCAGGCAATTAGCATCTGAAGCTGTCCAGGCTGAGTGGCACCTAATTAGCTCACCAAGCTTCTGCCCAGGTATATCCTCATACTCTAACTAGACGATTCACTGCAGGTAGGAACTTGGTCTAATTCATCTTTACATGTCCAGCATCAGGCAGTGGCACAAAGCAAACACGTTTAATGAATGGATTTCTAACATCAAAGCAATACAAGGCAGACTAGGATGAACGTCGAATAAGTGGTTCAGACAATAATTAAGAATGGGCCAAGGCTAAGAAAAAAAGAATAGGGACAAAATCAAATATGGCATCTAGATTTGAAAACCAAGCTCAACACCTTGGGATTGCAGTACAGTGAAAGCCTCTTAGGTTTTTACATATGAATAGGATCAATGGCAATGGTAGCTAATGACTTGATGGGGGGGTGGTGGCGGCGGCTATCAGTTTAGGTCCATAGAAGGCCACACAGAAAAGGAGACTAGAGCTCCTCTTTAATCTGAGCCCATCAGATTAGACTACAGTACTCAACTCCAGACACTGGACTTTTAGGACTCTGGCAAACTGGAACATGTCCTTAGGAGCCATGTGGTGAAGAATGCAGAGATCAAATATGCAGCCGTGGTCTAAACACTGCACACTTTTTTGCATGAAAAACAAAGACAACAAAAACAAAACTAAGGGCTGGAGTGCTGTCTTCAATTGCTAATTTCGAATGAAAGACAGCTTTGTTTTTTTCCTACATAGCTAGAAGACAGATGTTCAGTATAATGAAGAGTTAACAATTAGAACTAATTAAAAATGACCCAGGTTAATTTTTGTCAAGATGTGCTTGAACAAATGTTAAACAACAAACTTGGGTTTGAATCTCACCATATGGCCCTTCCTGTTGTTGTGGGCAGTTAATTAATCTCAGAGAGTCTCATTTTCCTTATCTGTAAAAGGAGGTAACATGACCCCCTTACAGGGTTGTTAGAATTAGTAGAAATAATATGTGAAAAACAGCAAAATGCCCGTGGAAGCCATCTGCCACTCTTAAATTAGCTTACTGCAAACCTCCAAATGATCTGGGTAGGGCTGGGCCAGATTACCCATGAAGTGCCTTCTTAAAATGAAATTTTGATTTCTTCAATTCGGCGGAGAAAGGGGTATAGGGTTGGCGGAAAGCTCCACTGAGGCAGGACCTCGATGTGAAACTAGGAGTTGCAGGGCTTACGACTGGGTGGGCGGTGGGTGGGGGGGGGGGAGGTAGTAATTAGTATAGGGATGAGCTCAGCTATGCAGTGGACTGCAGAAGCAAACTCCCATAAGACTTTTCAAGTAGCAGAGCCCTCTCAGCAACCAGGAAGCATTCCTGAGGAGCTGCCAGGAGTGCTGGAGTCCAGGACCTCGGAATTTGCACACCAGCACTCAAGGTACCGGAAAAACTCCAATTTCCCATGGGCAACAGTGGGTCACAACCTAAACTAATAGTAATTCCACTTTACATTTATATCTTACATGTAGTACTTTATATCTTAAAGTACCTTTAAGCATTTGCCGAATGTGATAGGATCCTTATCACACTCACTGCGGCAGCAGAGCACTAACCACTAATGCGGTTTAGGTAACAGAGGCTCAGAGACTGGGTAACTTTTCTAATGTCCAATAACTGGTAACTGGTGGGTCTGAGACTGGAAATCTAGGTCTTCGGAAAAGAAGACAGATTTACTGGACTACTAGAAGAAAGCCAAAACATAATCTACCTCCAGATACAATCGCTGCAGGGATATACGCAAAAATATTTTGCATTTCCTTTCTGCACCTCCCAGTTGTTTGATGCTGGAACTAGAAATCACACAACAGATAGGGTACATACAGAACTGCAGGAGGAGGCAATAACAAGTATACCCGTTGGGCAAGAAACTGAGCAGCTCTTGGAGAGTGTGTTGGAAGAGAGGGGAAAAGGAGGGGGAAGAGAACGGAAGCAGGAAGGAGTCTCGGGAAGATGAGAATTCCGTAACTGAGCAGCCGCTGCGCTGAGCGCGGCAGCCACGTTACCTCATTGCATCTTCGCAACTCTACGACATGGGCTCTGTTACCGTCCGCACCTTGCGAATGAGAAAACTGAGACTCAGGAGAGATGACCTGCCTAGGCCAGAGGGAGTGTGTGAGAAAAGCTGGGTTCAGAAGCAGAGCAGCCAGGCTGCGGAAACACCCAAACCTCCGGTCTCCGCCCCTCCACGCCGCTGGCAACCCGCACCCGCCCGGCAGGGTGTCCGAAAATCTCCTTCCAGGCGGCACGGCCACCTCCTCCCGCCCGGACCCCGCACTTCGCTCTGGGTCCGTACGACCCTGGGGTCCCTGAGACCCCTGCATCCCTCCTCCCCAACCCCCTCCTCCCCGCCGGCCGCCCAGGCCCGGCCGGCCCGCAGCCCTAACCAGGAAGGGAGGTCGGTGCCGCAGTTTGCGCCGCCCGCGGTCCCGGCGGCGGCGGACGCGAGAAACGGTTGAGGGAAGGGGCCCTGGGAGGCGGCCACGCGCCACTCACGCGTCGAACTTGTTGTTCATCCTCTCGCCGCCGCCGTCACCACCGCCTCACGGAGTGACTTCCGCTCCGCCAGGTCCCTCCCCTTAGGGTCCGACCACTTCCGGTTGCGCGGGGCGCAGCGGAACGTCGGCGAGCTGGCCGAGAAGGGGGCGGGTATGCCAGGACGCAGTCGTCGGGCGGTTGCGCGGAGCTGCTCAGGTTCGGTGGCCACGCGGGCTGCGGGCCTCGGCTCTGTCCCAGTTCTTGCCCGCCGGCCGCCCGCCCTGCCCAGGGGAGCGCGTGCTGAACCCCTCCCGCGGCGGGCTCCGAGAAAGACAGCTCCGAGTAGATGACGGCGCAGACTCTGGATTCACGGCTCCCGATTCCAACCCCAGTGGGGCTGCACGATCCTGGACTCTCTCTTAAGCTCCCTGAGGCTCTTTCTTCTTTGGTACTGGCCATACTATACTGTAGTACCCGCCTCTTCAGGTTACCGTGTGGATTGAACGAGATAATCAGTTTCAGACGCTAGACACAGTAACCCTTCATAAATGGTGGCTATTGTTAATCTTTGCTTACTTGTGCCAGGAGCTACAGAGCTGATCTCCGCCTTCTGAGACAGGTTGAGAGACACACACACACACACACACACACACACACACACACACACACACACACACACACACACTGGAATAAATGAAATGAACCTGCTGGTGATTGATCCTCAAAGCCAGCAACCCTGTACTTGGGGGAGGTCCTCTCCCCCCCAACAATGTCCCATTGTCAGGTCTTTATGTGACACTTTAACATTTTTTAATCACTTTCACCCGCACCTTTGATCCTGTGATGAGGGGAGATAGGAATTGATATCTGTGCCCATATTTACAGATGAGGAAACAGGCTCAGGGAGCACAAATGACTTGCCCAAGTTGTCTTGTCACCAACAAAACTCAGGCCCCAGTTACACTCTCAAAGCATGGCCTTACTCCCCACCCACCCCCACCCCTGAAAGACCCCGGCCCTCGTTTCCTAAGTGGGGCAAAGGGAGGCTGGTCAGGGTCTCCTCCCCGCCTCCCTGCCTCCCAGCCTCCCCGCCTCGCTCTTCCTTGAGACCAGTGCAGATTCCCTGGCCTTTGAGAAGAGAAGGAAGAGGCGTCCGTTTTCCAGGCCATAGAACTTTCTTAGAGTGTCTAAGATTGGGTCAGTGTTGGGAATTGTGGACTCCAACCCTTATTTAGACATCACTGTTCTGGGACGCCCCTCTTACTCTAGGCCCCAATTTGCCCATCCTAAACATGGGGGAATAGTGATTCTTGCTTATCCATAATACTGTGAGGAGCTCTTATCTTAATAATGAAAAAAGATAATAAAACTCATAAACTGTTTGGTGATCGATGGCAAAAAAATGCATCTGAATGGAAAGGTCACTGGTGCACATGAGTATTGGGTGCTTACAGCCCCAAGAAAGTAGGCAGATGCCAGCTGGAGTGGGCTGCTCCCCTTCTTTCGATAGAGCATTGGCTGCTACTCTTCACTTCTCTCTTGACTTCCCTCCTTTAGGAGCCTGCAGGGAACTCATAAAAGGGAAGGGAGGCCCAGGCCTGGAGGGATAGGACCTTACCTAGCTGGGGATAGGATAAAACAGAGTCCTCAGGGCTTCAGAAATGATGGGAGTTGATAACACTTTGCTCAAGTGGGGGGAGTGCCAAGAATAGCAAGCCAGTGCCATGTAGATGCTGATCCCACTAACACACTCTGCCGGCATCCCATCTCCAACCACTCCAGGGCTCCAGCTCTGTCCTTTTATTTCCCCAGCTTTTCTCAGGAACGGTTGGCTCACATGGCCCTGAAGCGTGCGTCCCAAAGAGCATACTCATGACCTCAGCGGCAGAACACAGCTGATAAGACTCCACATGGCTAGCAGCAATTGGTTGGCTCAGTCGGACGAGGGCAGGTAGGAGCGGGGGTCTCCAGGGAATGGCAGGGCAGGCATCCTGTTGTAGTGGGCCATGAGGAAGATTCCAGCAGTGCCACAGACAAAGAGCGAGAGCATGACCAGGAAGCAGACGCGGTCTAGCACTCGGCCCACCAGGAACCACTCCTTGTTCCCCTGAGGGTGAGAGGCAGGGGATGAGATACCAGCGGTGGCACCAAGCTGGATCCCTGTACCACCCCTGGCCATCCAGCAGGCCTCTGTTCTTCATTTCCTTGAGCCCTTCTCACCTACTTCCAGGCCTCAACCTGGCTTCTTCCACGGGCCCCTGGCCCCACTCCCAGTTCCACTTTTTCCATCCTATTGCCCTAGCATGGCCACCCCACTCATCCTGCCCCATCTCAGGTCCAAGTCCCTCACCAGGTACTCAAACCCCAACCCCACCCCCGACTGGCTTACACTGTCAAAGTGACTCTGCTGGTACCGGGCGCAGGCAATGAGGTTGCAGGCTTCCACACAGGCCTGGATGGCTGGGGCGGCCTGCTTCAGGCTGCCACACCACTCCTGGCTCTGCCCTGACTCCGGGCCCTTCTCTGTGGAAGAGAGAGTAAGGTTTGGGAGTAGAATGGAGGAGAAACAGTCTGAGAAAGTGGCCTCTCCTTAGAGACCCCGGCCCCTCTCTCCCCAAACTGGACACTTGCCCAACAGTCATCTGCTGTGCCTGGCACCTTGGCCAACAGACCCTTCCTGTCTGAAGTCCCTGGGGAGGGGTGTCCCCAGTGTCACACCCCCTGCCTCACCTAGCTTCTCCAGCGCTGCCCTTACTAGCCCATCGCGCTGGTGCTGCCGGAAGAGGAGTTCACTGCGGGGCAGGCGGAGGGCCACCTCCTCCCCGGCTGTGATGGACCACCCCGTGGAGGAGCCATTCTGTAGGCGGGGCCGGGCGTCCTGCACAGCCGCTGGGGCCAGCGGGCAAACATGCATCCGCAGCAGCTGGGGCAAGAGCCGCAGGAACACCTGAAGAGGGGATGTCACGGGTGGCTTAGCTTAGC
Organism: Physeter macrocephalus; assembly: GCF_002837175.3. Taxonomy (NCBI): domain Eukaryota; kingdom Metazoa; phylum Chordata; class Mammalia; order Artiodactyla; family Physeteridae; genus Physeter; species Physeter macrocephalus. The sequence goes on from NW_021145347.1 coordinate 87,571, forward strand.
GGCCAGCAGACCTTCCTGGCTGATTGGGCGGCCAGGCTGGGCTTCGGAGCAGAAGGTGGTAGTTGGCACGAGGGGCTCATGCGCTGGGGGCCCAGAGGCTGCACTTCAGGGGCAGTGGCTTGGCCCCGGCACAGCTTACCTGTTCTGTGCCGGACCCTGAACCTGGGCCCCCAAACTTTCGTGCACATCAGAATCACCAGGGCACTTGCTGGAAACACGGGTTCCTGGGCCCCAGCCCTGGCCCAGGATGCCTGGGGTAGGCTGGGAATCTGCATTTATAACAAGGGTCCCAGCTGACTGCTTCAGGTCAGATCCCACGGGCACCGGAGCCAGGCCGCCGGGGCAGAATCCTGCTTCCTCCACTTTCCAGCCATGCGACCTCAAGTGAACTCTTTAACCTTTCTGTGATTCAGTTTCCTCATATGTAAACTGGAGATGATACTAATACCCACTTCATAGGGGATTTATGAAGATTAAATAAGTTAATAAATGTAGTACACCTGCCACATGGTAAGCGCCTGATGTTATTATTGATCCATTGGGGCATGCGCTTCTAGATGCACGTGGGGCAGGTTAGCTGCTGAACGTGGTAGGTGAGGAATATAGCCGGGGACAGGAGGACGGGGGAAGGTGCATGTAAGCGGGGAGGCGGGAGGATGCTGGAGTGGGCGGGGGCGGGGAGCTTGCCTTGCGGACCCCTCGAGCCATGGGGTGTGTGTGGGGGGACCGCAAAGACACGTTGAGCACGACCACGGCATTCACAACAATCAGGATGGTCACCACCAGGAGGAAGGTGAGGTACCTGCCGGGGTGGGGAAGGCAGGAGGCGGGGCTGGCGCTTCGGCACTCCACGCCAGATAACGCCCCCACCCGGAGCGGCTGATTCCCCAGGATGCCTTGGGGTGACGGGCTGGCATTGAGGAGGATGGGGATGGGGTGGCAGGAGGGCGGCACCCCGCGTCCCTGAGAAGGGAGGGGAGGAGGTGGGCGCAGGCGTGAGGGCCGGCCTTACTTGCTGATGAGTGGCACTGCCTGGGAGGTCTCGGGCACCTTCTTGGCCACAAGGAAGAGGAAGACGGTCTGGGCCAGGAGCACGTTGATGGCGACGGTACACTTCTGACCACCCGCTGCCCGTGACCAAGAGGCCTTCAGAGCGGGTCTCCACCTCCCCACCGTGGGGCACCCCCCGCCCCACAAGGAGTCCGTGTCCCCGGCCCCGGGTCCTGGTGCCATTCTGCCCATCCAGCTATCCCTTGTGCCGCCGGCCGGGGCCGGGGCTGCCCTCCCACCGACGCTAGGTACCCTTGGCAGGAAGGAAGTAGATGAGGATGGCCACAGAGGAGATGAGTACACAGGGCGCGATGATGTTGATGACGTAGAAGAGGGGCTTGCGCTGGATGAGCAGGTAGAAGACGACCTTCTGGTGGCCGGCCTCCTCGGCTGGTGCCGCCTCATCCAGCAGCATCTTGGCCGGCCGGTGCCGGATGGCCCACTCTCCATTTTCTGCGGGCAGCAGGCTGGGGTGGGCCCAGGGTGTGCGGGCGGGCAGATCCCCGCAGCCCGTGTGACCCAGCTACAGGGCAACCAGCATGTGCCCAGAGGAGCGCCACTGAGGGATGGGAACAGTGTGGGAGGATGGATGCTTGGTCCCCTCCCGCCCAAACCGGAGTAATTATCATGGGGAAAATCAGAGGTTTGCTGGGCCTTTAAATGTATGTATTTTGTGGTTTACTGTCGTTTTCACGTTGAGTTACACGGGAGGGGGCGTGATCTCGGCCTGGCCCTGCCCGCACAGCCAGGTCCAGCAGGGCCCTTGGGTGGAGGTTACCTGTGAAGGCCTCGGGGTCTATGAAAATCCACTCGATGGTCTGACCATCTTCCTGGCTCAGCTGCAGATTGATCTCGTTGGTGCTGTAGGTCTGGGACCTGGGAGATGGGGAGGGAAAGAGGATAAACTTGAGTGTGTGTAGACTCACCCATGAGGTCACATGGACCATCACCCGAGGGCAACTGTGGGCAGCTTTGCCTCAAAAAGTGCAGCCAGGAATTTCTGAGCTCTCCACAAAACCCTGGCTCGAGATGGGGCGGGGAGTCAGGCTGTCTGGGGTCTGGGGAAGTCTGAGCGGAAGGAGCAGGAGACTGCAGCTCGATGTGCTCCCCTCGTGGCAAAAGCCCAGGCCACCCCGCATTCCCCGCTTCCACCGTCTCCAGGGCAGGAGGGGCCAATGGTGAGAACAGAGGAAATACGGTGTGTACCTCTCGGGTCTGCTTACTCAGGAGGGTCTCAGGAAGACTGTTCCTCTAAAAGCCGGGGAGACCCCCTCACAGACCCCCTTTCCCCCATCAATGGGTGAGGATACTGAGACAGCGCCGTCCTCTCCGTGGGGCTGTAGGGCGTAGTGGTCTAGTGTGGGTGTGCATGCGTGTCGGTGTGTGTGTGCCTTCTCGCCCACCCATCCCAGTCACCGATGTCTCTCCTCCGGGCACAGGCAGGGAAACTGAGGCAGTGAAGGAGGATGAGTGAGGGGCCCGAGGCTTAGCGGGGAGGGACACGGGCATCTTCAGGCATCTGGGCCTGAGACAGACGCAGAGGCCCCAGGGAGGTGGAGCCAGGCCCCTGGGTCCCCACCCGACCAGGACCAGGGCGCCTCTTAATAGTAATTTTTCTTTTTTTCTTTTTTGTGGTACGCGGGCCTCTCGCCGCTGCGGCCTCGCCCGTTGCGGAGCACGGGCTCCGGACGCGCAGGCCCAGCGGCCACGGCTCACGGGCCCAGCCGCTCCGCGGCACGTGGGATCTTCCCGGACCGGGGCACGAACCCGCGTCCCCTGCGTCGGCAGGCGGACTCTCAACCGCTGCGCCACCAGGGAAGGCCCAGGGCCCCTCTTAGAGCGAAATCCCCACCCCAGCCCACGGCCTCACTGGAAGACGAGGGAGCAGTTCTGCCAGTCGAAGGGGAAGTAGGTGACGGAGACGGGGCAGGAGGAGCGGAAGATGGCGGGCGGCAGCCAGTACACGCAGCCGTCGGGAGACACGAGCACGTTGCAGTAGAGGGCCACCTCGAATACGCCGTCCACGCTGCGCACAGGCCAGGCCACGTGTGGAGGGGGCCCGGGGACACCAACCCTTCCCAGCCCGCCACACCCCTGCCCGGTCTCCTCCTGGCCTGGGGACCTCTCCTCCCCCGGCCCCCTCCCCGCCCCCCCTTCCCCACCCCCCACGCGCCAGGCTCCCCCGGCCCAGCTCCTAATCGGCCCAGCTCCTAATCGCTGCCGCTCTCCCCACCTCTCTTCATTAATGGTCATGACCGCAACTGACAGCGGTTAAGCTCCCACAGAGTGCCAGAGCCAGAGGGCAGCCCTTCCCACCCCTGTCCTGTGGGCCCCCGAGAGAGCCGCCCTCATCCCCACGTTAGAGGGACGGCGGCCCAGCCCGGAGGCGGTGGAGCCAGGTCCGGGGTCAGGCCTGCTGGCCCCCGGGCCCTACCCTTACCCCCGCGCCCCAGTGCCCGCGGTGTCCCCGGGCTGCACCCTTTGTTCGCCTGCCTCTTCCTCCCAGAGCCCCCTCGTCCTGCTGGGCCCGCCCTTGCGTCTGTCTGTCCCACCCCCCCACCCCCCGCCCGCGCCGCCTCCTCACTTGTTCTCCAGCACGACGTCCGGCCGCCACACCATGGTGGACGGCACCCGCAGCACCCACAGGCCGTCGTAGTCACGTGGGTCCCAGCGCAGGCGGTAGTCACACCACTGCTGCAGGGGGAGGGGTTGCCAGGCCCCCCGACCCCCAGGAGTGGGGGCCCGGCCCCGGGGGGCAGGAGAGGCGGGGATGGGACGGGAGGGAAACAGGCAGCTGTGAGGGCCTTGGGGCCCCAGGGTGGGAGCTGCTAGAGGAAGAGGGTGGCAGGGCGGCTTCTTACCATTTCTATCCAGACGTTGGTGGTGAGGGCCTCCTCTCGCTCATTCTGGGGGCGCAGAACAGAGGGCTGAGCCCCCAGGTGTTAGTCCCTACAAGACCCCAGCCTCTCGGGCGGCCCCCGTGGGAGTTTTCCAGCTCCCCGGTCCCTCCCCGGTGGGCCCTGCCTGCTCCCGGCTGCTGGAGCCAGCCCCTTCCTCTTCCCCTGATCCCAGGGGCAGGTGGGATCCCCTCCCCGCCCCCGTCCTACAGGCCTGTGCTCACCAGGGAGATGAGGTTGGTGAGGGTGAGCTTCAGGCTGACGTTGACCACGTCTGAATCGTGCTTGGCAGGCCTCAGGTGGGGGGCGTAGCTGTGCATCAGGTCCCCGAGCAGACGCTCAGGCAGCTGTGAGGGCCTTGGGGCCCCAGGGTGGGAGCTGCTAGAGGAAAAGAGGGCGGCAGGGCGGCTTCTTACCATTTCTATCCAGACGTTGGTGGTGAGGGCCTCCTCTCGCTCATTCTGGGGGCGCAGAACAGAGGGCTGAGCCCCCAGGTGTTAGTCCCTACAAGACCCCAGCCTCTCGGGCGGCCCCCGTGGGAGTTTTCCAGCTCCCCGGTCCCTCCCCGGTGGGCCCTGCCTGCTCCCGGCTGCTGGAGCCAGCCCCTTCCTCTTCCCCTGATCCCAGGGGCAGGTGGGATCCCCTCCCCGCCCCCGTCCTACAGGCCTGTGCTCACCAGGGAGATGAGGTTGGTGAGGGTGAGCTTCAGGCTGACGTTGACCACGTCTGAATCGTGCTTGGCAGGCCTCAGGTGGGGGGCGTAGCTGTGCATCAGGTCCCCGAGCAGACGCTCCTCCTGGCTCCGGCCCTGGGCTCCTGCGACAGACAGCGGTGAGCCTGGGTACAGGGGCTTTGGGGCAGAAGGCGGGGGAGGCCACGGGAGGGTGTGACATGGGGAAGTAGGGAACCGGGTGTGGGGGACAGGCTCCAGTAGCCCCCAGACCCTCCATCCCCTGAGGCCTAGGACCCCTGCTCCTGGCCTCTCCAGGCCCCAGACCCCCTGTGTCCACACCCAGGCAGACAGCCAACAGTGGCAGAAGAAGCAGCGGCCTCTGGCCCCCGTGCATGGTGTCACAGCTCTCTGCGGTGACAGGGGTGGGACTGCAGCTCCTCCGGACTGGGATACAGGGATGCAGCCTCTGGGTCTCATGTGACAGCCCACACTCCCTCCCCAGCCAGGCCAGCCAGACCAGCCCCACCAGCTGTCTGACCCCAGCGCTGTCAGCTGTTCCAGGATGGACACAATGCCGGGCTCAGGTTACCTGGGCTGGGGACGACAGAGGGGCCCTGTCTGCCCCAACAGAGACGGTCCAGCCTCCATCCCCACCCTCAGGCTCAGCCGACCCAGTCCTCCGTCCGTGTTCCAGCCGGGGGGCTGAGCACGCAGCCAGGGACAGATGGGTGTGGGAGAGAAAGGCAGAGCGCTGAAGAAGGGCGCCGACCGAGGACCCTTCCTCCTGCCCCCTCCAACGGGTCAGGATCTGGGGAGGTGTGAAGGCCCTTGGGTAAGCGTGTTTTGTTCCTGAGTTTCTCTATGACGTGGTCCCTGACATCTTCATGGGTCACTCCACTAGACCGAGACACTGGAGGGTCAAGTGCCTATGGGAGAGATGCACTAGGGCCCCCAGGCAATGACACCTTAATGCAAATGAGGGGGTCAAGTCAGGGTTCTCTGGTCTCTGAGGCATGGAACTTGGGTCTGGTAAGCTTTAAAGGAAGGAGAGCCAAGGAAGATTTGGAACGCAGGCTCCAGGGAACAGGACAGCCCCTGAATAGGGGCTCCTCAGTGGGGCCTCAGTGCTTATTAAATCATCCACAGATTTACGGAGCCCCCAGTGTGTGGCAGGACAGCTCTAGGCCAGGGGGACCCAGGGATAAGCCCGAGCCGCTCACAGGGACTCGCGGTCCAAGGGGGGCAGGCAGGCAAGATCAAGGTCGTGGCCCCTGTAGAGTCAGATGAGGGGACCTAGAGGGGCCAGAAAACCAGCTCCGTCCATGCTGCGGTTTGTGGTCAGGGGAAGAGTGGGGCTGAGGCTGATCTCGGAGCCGAGGGCCCTGCTGTCAGCTGGCCACCTGTCTTCTGACCACCTATTCGAAGCAGACAGGCCAACATGACCCAGTACGTGGGCGAGACGGAGAACGCAGGTTCCCATATGTGCCACCCACTCTTCCTCATCCTGTGGGACAGGGTGGTGGAGGCCTCTGAGGGCTGGAGGGAAAGCACCATTTGAGGACGTGTCCCCTCCCCCCAAGCAAATGGTGTCCGTGGCATTTTAACATGTGTCAGTAAACTAGAAGTCAGCCCACGTGCCCTGTCCTTGGAGATCCAAATGAGGTTGGCTCAGACCCCAGCCCCTGCAGCAGGGCCACAAGTCTCTTGTCTTCTCCAGGACTTTGGGGTGGGTGGGGGCATGACAGTGGTGGCCCCTGTCTTCCCTGATCTACTTCGGTCCTTGCGTTCGGTCCTGCTCTGGGCTCCACACTCAGTTTTCCTGGACAGCCCGCCCCCAGCACCCAGCCCCCCAAACTTCGCTCTCACCACGCATCTAGCTGTGTAGCCCACTTTCCCTGGAGTATACGAAGCCAATGTCTCCTTCTCCCCACTTTGCCCTCTGGTGTCCCCTGGACTCAATTCCCTCACCCGTTTCGCGGAGCAGTATCTCTCCTCCTCTCTGCTCTCCTCCAAGACGGCTCTTTGCCCAAGATAGTTAATGGCTTCTGCTAAATCATGGACCGCCTGTCGCCCTCCCCCTCCACCACCCCAGGCGTAGGTAGTCAGCTGATGCCCGACATTTCTGACTTTCTCTTTCCCCTTCCCTACGAGTGTCTGGGAGGGAAAAGGAAGACTGGAGATTGAATTCCCTCTGGTAGGAACTGTGCCACCTCCCGCTGGATGCAGATTTTATTTATTTTTAAGTTTTTTTGGATGCAGATTTTAGCCCCTGTTTTCTCCCCTTCTCTCTGCTCTGAGAGGTCCCTTTGGTGTTCTCAGCGGGGTGGGGCATCTCTGAGGAGTGGCAGTTTCAGCCCTGGAAGGGTTAAGGGGGAAGTATGGGACCCATTAAGACAGGGGCCCCCTACCCTCGGGCCGCGGAGCGGTAGCGGTCCGCGCGCTGTTAGGAACCGAGGCCGCACAGCAGGAGGTGATCAGCAAGCGAGCGAAGCGTCATCTGCCGCTCCCTATGGCTCCCCGTGGCTCCTCATCGCTCCCCATCGCCCCCCATCGCTCCCCATGGCCCCCCATGGCCCCTCATCGCCCCCCATCGCTCCCCATCGCCCCCCATGGCCCCCATGGCCCCCCATCGCTCCCCATGGCTCCCCATCGCCCCCCATCGCCCCCCATCGCTCGCATCACCCCCTGCACCATCCCACCCCACCCAGCTCGCTCCCCATGGCCCCCCATGGCCCCTCATCGCCCCCCATCGCTCCCCATCGCCCCCCATGGCCCCCATGGCCCCCCATCGCTCCCCATGGCTCCCCATCGCCCCCCATCGCCCCCCATCGCTCGCATCACCCCCTGAACCATCCCACCCCACGCAGCCACCGGTCCGTAGGGTGGACCAGTCCTGACAGCACCCTGGGGCTGGAGTGTTGGGGAAGTGGGTGCTGTCGGGGGACCCACTGTGACCCTGGAAACCTGCTAAAGAGGCACCCTTGGTCCAGTGGGGCATTGGGGGTTGTCTTCTCTGGAAGGTTTACAGCCACCTGAGCAGGCTCGACACACTGAGGCCTCCCTATTGGACTGTGTAAAATCTGCTGCCAACAGCGCCACCATGTGGCGAAGCAAAGCAACGACAGTGGTTGAGGGATCAGACCTGGGCCCTCTTGTCTCTGGGCACGAGAAAGGGACCCCCCAGAGTTGGTGAAAAATTCCAGGGAAGACCCGGACTGCCTGCTCATCTGAAAGGTGTAAGTCTAAGCTAGTTTTCCTATTCAGAGGGGAAAAAATTAAAGATTTTTACCTTGAATTTTCAGAAGGTTCATATTGGAAAGCAGAAGTAAGTAGGGTCAGTTTTGGTTTTAAATGGTTTATCTTTTCTTCAGTTCCATGGGAAGACCAAACATTTTGCCTTCTATATACCTGAGCTCATGAGGTCACTGATTCCCTCTGAGGGACGTGGGTTCAACTGGGAGACTCAAGCCTGCACATCAAGGAGGTGAAGAATCAGGTCCTCCAACCTGCTCCAGTCCCCTGTCAGTCACCACGCCAGGTTTGGATGCAGGAGGCCCTTGTGAGGGCCCCAAGGGCCTGTCCTCGGTGACTGAGACCCACGAATGAGGAATGAGATAAATAACCACCCCTAAAATTTGCAAGACACATGTAACTACCTTTACTCCTACTAGCAAATTTGATCTTCAAGACGCCTCATGAGCTGGACTTATCCACACTTTGCAGATGAGAAAACTGAAGCTGAGAGATGAGGGGTGGTTCGCCCAAGGTCACACTGCTAGTGTAACAAACCACCCCAAAGCTTTGTCTCTTAACATGACAAACGTTTAATATCTCACACAGTTTCTGAGGGTCAGGAATCCAGGAGCAGCTTAGCTGGGTGGCTCTGGCTCAGAGTCTTTTGTGGGGCTGTGATCTCATCTGAAGGCTCCACTGTGGCTGAAGGAGCCACTTCAGCTGGAGGATCCATTTCCAAGGTCGCTCACAGGGCTGTTGGCTGGAGGCCTCAGTTACTTGCCATCTGGACCTCTCCACAGGGCTGCTTATCATGCCCCTGGCTTCCCCGAAGTCAGAGAGCCAACTAAGAATGAATGAGGGAGGGAGAGCAAGACAGAGAGAAAGAGAGAGAGAAAGAGAGTGGCTGCAATGTCTTTTACGACCTGATCTTGGAAGTGACACACTGTCACTTCTGCCTCCTTCTATCGGTCACACAGACCAATCTTGGTACCGTGTGGGAGGGTACGAATGCCAGGAGGTGTGGCTCCCTGGGGCCACCTTGGAGGTGGGCTACCACACAGAACCACATCCTCTGGCTCCTGCAGCCTCAGGAGGCCTTGGCCTTTGGGATAGGACTGGCGGGGGCTCCCTTTGGGGTGGAGTTGCCAGATTTAGCAAATTAAAATACAGGATTCCCAGTTAAATTTGAATTTCAGGTGAACAATGAATCATTTTTTAGTATAAGTGTGTCCCAAGTCTTGTCTGGCAACCCTATTTTGGGGAGGAGGAGGAGGTGCTCAAGGGGACAAGCCTGGGGGGGATGGCCGAGTTCTGGGGCTTTAGGATGGTGCGTGTGACCTGAGGTTGACAGGATGACCTCTGGCCTCTGTGGATGCTGAACCTGACCCTTCCACCCCCATCCTCAGCTTCCCAGGGGGACCCAGATAGAGTGGCCAAGGCAGAAGGGCTGGGGAAGGCCATTCTGCAACCCTGATGCCCCCAAACCTGCCAAAAAACTCCTTCCCCAGTGGGCCTGGACAGAGAGGCATCCCCAGCCTCGGCTCCAGGTGGGGCCTCAGGAGCCCAAGACTAACGGGTTGGCAGAAGGAGGCGGCTGGAGGAGCTGGAAGTAAAGGCCCAGGATGGATCCCACCTGTTCCACCCCCACCTGAGGGAGAGGGAGGCAAGAAGATGTCTCTGTCTTTCTGACCCCTCAGAGAGGGGTCCCAAAAGGCCGGCCTCAGTGGCATCCTCCCTGGTCCCTGAGCCAGCCCTCTGCCTCCCCCCAAATCGTCCTGCCCCACCCCCAGCCCACGTCCACTCTCAGGCCTTCTCCGGTGGCTCCTGGCTTTATTTGCAAAGGAACCACTGTTGAGAATCAGGGCTTCCCCCTCCCTCCCTTGACCTCAGCTCATCTCTGCCCCAGCCTGGCAGGACCAACGGGGCTCAAAGTCTCAGGGCTGGGAATTGGTCTGCCCGGGAAGAGCTGGTTGTTTCCCAGACACCCCTGTCCACACAGCTATCCACCCCACCTCCTGTACATCCCTTTCAGGCCAACCGCCTGCCCTGGTTGTTGGGCCAGGCCGGGGAGGGCAGGCCCACTCTAGATGAAGCGCTTGTCCTGCTCCCGGTAGGAGAAGGGGTCCCCAGGGAAAGGCTGAGGTGGAGGCTGGTTGTAGGCGCCCTGCAGGAAGATCCAGGCTGTGCCCACCACCATGATGGGTGTCACCACAAACAGGCAGAGTCGGTCCACTGTGCGGGCTATCCGATTCCAGCAGTCCTTCTCCTGGGGGCAAGGGGGACAGAGACAGTGGGGTAAGAAGGGCCCTCAGACCACAGACTCACACCCCAAGCTGGGGCCCACGGCCTCGGCGTATCTGTGGGGCCTGCCTCGGGCTTGCAGCAGATGCGATGTGCTGTCATGTCCCCAGCAAGGGCCCAGGCCCACCTCCAGCCACAGGCGGGGCTGGTCATTCTGTCTGTCCAGGAGACAGAGGGCAGACCCACAGACTCCCTCCCAGCCTCTCAGTGCTGCCACTAGCCTATAGGTGAACTAGAAAAATATGCCCCTTTGTCAGGGGAGAATTTTTTTAAGTTGCATAGTACTGAACGGCCATATAAGGCTGCCTTTGAAAAGTCTGGCTTTGTCTGGAGTATCAAGCTGGGAGCTGAGCAGGGACAGAAAATGATTGGCAGCTGGGAGAAAAAAGGGACCCTAAGGGAGGTCCAGAGTGTGGCCCCAACAGGGCAGAGCTGTGCGCCTGTGTGTATATCTGAGTGTGTGCCTGGCCCCGCACGCTGCTATGGGATTTTAGGCAGGGGATCCCCCTCCCCGAGAGGCCTGGAATCTGCACCCACTGTGAACCCCATCTAAGTTGATAGGTATCTCTGAGGGGAACTGTGCCCCCTTAAGATAGGATGTGCTCTATCAGTGCACTACTTGAACATCTGTGCACAGCAACCCTGCGGCTACTCACCTCGTTGTAATTGTTCTGGTCCTTCATGTGGCTGACGATGAAGTTGGCCCCGTCCACAGCTGGCTTCAGCTCACTGAAGAGCTCCTGCTGGTCCTGCTCAGAGCCTCCTGGGGGCCGACCTGTGGACACCAGGCCAGAGGTGGGCGTGGGGCCTGCCCTCACCCCATCTCCCACGGATGATGGGCCGAGCTCCAAGCCATTAGGGACCCACGTGCGGTGGTGAGGCGCCGGGCCAGCCCATGACGCTCTGACTGCTTCTCAAACATGAGGTCACTTCGGGACTTCAGCGAGAAGTACTCCTCTGCCTTGGAGATGTAGCCCAGGGAGCTGCTCCTCCGGATCAGGGTCCCAGGGCTGGGCCCATCCTCTGCCGGACGGGACATGTGCAGGACCTCAGGCAGGGTCTCCAGGAAGAGCTATGGCAGGTCAGAGGGGCCATTTTACAAACGTGGGTCACCTTCACACATCCAAACATCTGTGACTCCATTCCTGGCTTGCCACAAAGTGCGCCCCAGTCTGATGCTGTCATTTACTCTTCTGATTCCCTACTGATGGACAGTTAGGTTGCTTCCAACTCTCTCATTACAGCATAGAGAAGAAGAACTCGTTTGTTGAAAATGAATTATATATGAAAAAAAAAAAGTAAGAAAAATGCCCCCAACGCAGAGCTAAGACCAAAAAAGTCGCCAAACTATCCTCAGCTGTCCCCAAACAACCAGGTGGCCCTGCAGAGGCCAGGAGGCAAGGACAGTCCCCTTCCTGGGCACCCTGCACCCACAATGCTCACCTTCCTTTGAATCTAGGTATAACAAACACACAGTAGACTCAACAAATCTTAAGCATGTAGCTAGGTGAAATTTTACAGATGCATTCAGCTGTGTAAACACCTCTCAGATAAGATAAGAACTGTATCTCAAAAATGTTCCCTCCCGCCTCACCCCCATCAATTCCTACCCACACCCAGAGGGAACCACCATCCTGACTTCTAGCACTAAAGATTGGTTTTGCCTGTCCTTGAGCTTCACAGAAAGGAAATCTTGCAGTCTGTTTAGCGTGGGGCTTCTTTTTTGTAATATTCAGCCTGGGGCGTGGGGAGCAAGCAGCAGGGGTAGCACCCCCTGTCGTGTGTACCGCTGTGGCTTCACCCGTCTCCCTGCAGAGAGGCACGTGGACAACCTCCAGCTTTTGGCTGTTGAGCCCTCACCTTCTTGACTCCCTCAGACAGCACGTGGGTGCTGGGTGTGCGGAAGTGGACGTTCAGTACGATGACACAGATCACCACGACCATGGTCACCAGCACCATGCCAAAGAGCAGGAACCTGTGGGCACAGGTGCAGCCTGGAGCCCCGGCCCAGGGCGAGGAGTGGCGGGGCGAGGCAGGCAGCGACGGCACTCACTTGCCGATGAGGGGGATGGCCATGGATGTGGCTGGCAGCCTCTTGGAGATTAGCAGCAGGAAGACAGACTGGGCCAGGAGCACCGAGATGGCCATTGATGTCTTCTCGCCACCTGGGGAGCCCATCCTTAGCTGTGACCTCTGGCCCGGGGCCCGGAGGGTCCCACGGTGGCCCCTGCACTACTGTTCACAATGCCATGGTGCCCTGGGCTAAGGAGCTGCCACTTAACTGTTAGGTGGCCTTGGGCAAGCAGCCTAACTTCTCTGTGCCTCAGTTTCCTCAACCACTGAAAGCTGGGAGGCCAAAGTGAGAGAGTGTGTGTTAAATGCTCAGACGCTGCCTGGCACCAGGTGAGAGCTCAAGGAACCCCTGCTTTCCTCGTTAGCCAATCCCTGCCTCTCGGCCCTCCTAAATCAGACCTCCTCTGTGCCTCCCCGGCACAGAAAGCCCCCGGGCATCCTCACGCCCAGATGACATTCCTGCTCTCAGCCCTTTGCTCAGAGACCCCAGCCCGGCACCGCCCTGCTCCTCCCACCTGCGCCCCTGAGCCTGCCGTGGGGTGCTGGCCCCTGAGGTCTTGGGTCCATGGCCCTGCCCCAGCGCTGCTTCTCGGTCTGCAATGCGCCTTGCAGCCAGGCTCCAGCTGCCACCCCACCGCCCCCAGGCTGCACTCCTAGTCTTGTAGTTTCTACCCTGTCTGTCAGGGTCCGGGGCGGGGTCACATTTGTCTCTGGAACTCACTGTGCTCTGCTCGTAGTAAATGTCCTGGAGCCAAGTGACCACAGATGACATGTGCCCTTCTCGAACCAGGTGTGTGTAGATTGCACGCCCCATGCCCTGGCTTCCCAGAGACCTTGTTATCCACCCATTGGCTCAACAGCCAGGCCCACGGTCACACAGTGGGGACCACACAGACCCGATCTCTGCCCTGACAAACGGACACCTCTGTAGTTCTCCCTAGGGTCCTTGGGAAGCCCATCATGAGAGGCAGAGGGAGGTCCAAGAGGGGTGGAACCCCCAGGGGCCCTGTCCGCTGGGGGATGTGTGACAGGGTCACAGAGCCCTCCCGCTGACAGGCCACGTGCCCCTCGTTCCTGGACCCTGGGCAGGGAGCGCCAGGAGTGGTGACCCCCAAGTGGCTCCCAGGAGGACGTGAGGGGCAGGGCGGGGGTGGCCGAGCTCGGGGGCCCTCGGGGAGGGGCCGGGGGCTGGGCTCACAGTCCGCCGGCAGGTAGAAGACCAGGTTGATCATGAAGGAGATGAGCACGCAGGGTACCAGGATGTTGATGGCGTAGAAGAGCGGCTTGCGGCGGATGATGAGGTAGAAGGTGACGTCCTGGCGGCTGGGACTGTCCAGTGAGGCGCTGGGGTCCACGTTGATCCTGGCCGGCCGGTGCACTATCTCCCACTCCCCGTTCTCTGAGGGTGGCACACGGATGCCTTGGGGTCAGGCCGGGCAAGGGGCCGCGGCGGGGGGAGGGGGGTTGCGGGGGCGGGCCTTGGGGCAGGCCGGGGGGCGGGGGGCGGGCTGTGTGGACTGAGCCAGCGCAGAGGCGCAGCCAGGCCTGTTGGCAGGGGCCTGAGGGGCTTGGGAGTGGGCTGGGGGCCCGGAGGAGGGTTCACACTCTGTTTCTGGGTATCTTTCCCTGGGGGTTGGGATGGAAGTTTCGCTCTACAAGGGGGAAGTTTTCCTCTGGGACCGACTTTTTTTTTTTTTCTCCTTGGAAAAAATAGAAGCTGAGGCCATATGTGGTTCAAATAAGGAGGCCTGGGGATAACAAGGCAGTGAGAGTAAGAACCCTCCCCCCCCCCCCCACCCCGTGATGTAGCAGCCTTGGGACCGGCGGGATGTGGGTCTCCTCTGACAGACAGGGGCAAGCGGTGGGGCCCAGTAACAGATCTGAGCCTGGTCACAGAGAGGGGAGGGGGGGGTTGCGAGGGGGCAACATACACACCATCAGGTTGACAGCCAAAGCCCCAGGCGTCCCCTGGGCCCTCTGGGGACAGGAAGGCTAACCCCCCCCCCCCCATCTGTCGGCCACACCATCCCCGGGGGCCCTGCTCAGACCGGGAAGGGTCTGGCCTGCCTGTGCCTATGTGCACGTCCGTGTCCCAGCTGTGTGTACGCACACGTGCATCTCCGGGGTGGGGATGTCAGCGTGACTGTACCCGGGGGGCGGGGGGGGTTCCGGAGGGACCAGCCCACCCAGCAGCTGCTGCTCGCGGCGGCACCTGTGAAGCCCTCGGGGTCGATGATGACCCACTCCACGGGGTAGGGGCGGCCAGCTTCTTCATCCTGCTTCAGCCTCAGGGTGACCTCCTTGGCCGTGTACTTGAGGGAACTGGGGAGGGTGGCGGGCAGAGGGCGGTCCTCAGCCGCTGGCTGGCGCCACCGCTGGGGAAGGGCTAGCATAGGAGGTTCACGGGTGGAGGGGGCCGCGCTGGGGATGGGAAGCTCTAATCCGGACAGAGCAGGGCCTCCGCCTGAGGGCGTTTACCTCCCTCAGCCCCTGGCGGGGTGCCCTGGGGGGAGGGGTGGCTGGAGAAGTGGGTGCACCTGAACTTGAGGGAGCAGTTCTGCCAGTCGAAGGGGAAGTAGGTGACGGAGATGGGGCAGGAGGAGCGGAAGATGGCGGGCGGCAGCCAGTACACGTAGCCTGAGGGGTAGATGAGCACATTGCAGGAGTAGGAAATCTGGAAGGAGCCGTCGTTGCTGGGGGACAGGGACAAGGGCCACAGTGAGTGCTGGCCAGCTGGGAGCTGGCCGAGCTGGGGGAGGCAGAGGAGGGCGGGCAGTCAGCCAAAGCCCCAGGCGTCCCCTGGGCCCTCTGGGGACAGGAAGGCTAACCCCCCCCCCCCATCTGTCGGCCACACCATCCCCGGGGGCCCTGCTCAGACCGGGAAGGGTCTGGCCTGCCTGTGCCTATGTGCACGTCCGTGTCCCAGCTGTGTGTACGCACACGTGCATCTCCGGGGTGGGGATGTCAGCGTGACTGTACCCGGGGGGCGGGGGGGGTTCCGGAGGGACCAGCCCACCCAGCAGCTGCTGCTCGCGGCGGCACCTGTGAAGCCCTCGGGGTCGATGATGACCCACTCCACGGGGTAGGGGCGGCCAGCTTCTTCATCCTGCTTCAGCCTCAGGGTGACCTCCTTGGCCGTGTACTTGAGGGAACTGGGGAGGGTGGCGGGCAGAGGGCGGTCCTCAGCCGCTGGCTGGCGCCACCGCTGGGGAAGGGCTAGCATAGGAGGTTCACGGGTGGAGGGGGCCGCGCTGGGGATGGGAAGCTCTAATCCGGACAGAGCAGGGCCTCCGCCTGAGGGCGTTTACCTCCCTCAGCCCCTGGCGGGGTGCCCTGGGGGGAGGGGTGGCTGGAGAAGTGGGTGCACCTGAACTTGAGGGAGCAGTTCTGCCAGTCGAAGGGGAAGTAGGTGACGGAGATGGGGCAGGAGGAGCGGAAGATGGCGGGCGGCAGCCAGTACACGTAGCCTGAGGGGTAGATGAGCACATTGCAGGAGTAGGAAATCTGGAAGGAGCCGTCGTTGCTGGGGGACAGGGACAAGGGCCACAGTGAGTGCTGGCCAGCTGGGAGCTGGCCGAGCTGGGGGAGGCAGAGGAGGGCGGGCAGTCCGAAGCTTGGGACTGGAGGGGGAGGCTCAAGACGCCTAAGGAAGGGAGGCCGAGTGGTGGGGGGAAGCCAGGGAGGGCTGCGGCTCAACTTGTTCTCCAGCACTATCTCTGGGAGCCACACCATGTCAGAGGGCAGACGCAGGACGCTGATGTTCCCAAAATCTTTGGCATTCCACTTCAGCCGACTGTCTGTCCAGCCCTGGAAGCCCCACAGAAATGTCAGCAGTGGGCTCTGCTGTTGTCCGGGCTCCCCCACTCCCCCCGCTCCCCGGCCAACCACTTCCCTGGGGGAAGACTGGACAGGGTCTGGGGCTGGGACAAAAGAGGTTGGGGGAGGCGGGTACAGAGTCAGGACTCAGGTCAGCTGTGTACAGCCGTGTAGGCTGTGCACTGCACCACTAAGGGAGCGCTATTTCCCTTGTGGACGCACAAGACTTACGTCTGTATCAGGAGTTTCTGACAGGTAGCAGACAGTGTCTCCTAATACAATCAAGACACTGTGACAATTTTCCCTAGGTGAAGGTCCTAATCCCCAGAAGGCTCTATCTGGGCTGCTGGCAGCACCAGCCGATGGGAAGGGCGGTCGGGCCTGCGGTCTGTCTGGAGGCAGGAACCAGTCCCTCCCGGAGGACAGAGTCTGAGGCAGGTTGGAGATCCCCGAGCAGAAGCGAGCGCCCTCCCCCACCCCCACCCCCGCTCCGCACGGGGGTGTTCTCCTTACGTGCTCAATCCACACGTTAGTGGTGAGGGTCTCTTCAACTTCTTTCTGTAATCAAACAGGAGGACTGTCCCCCCGGGGCCTGCACCCTTTCACCAGGCACCTACTCTAGGCTGCCACCCAGGGGAAACCATGACAGTGGCCTGCCCCCAGCAGCCAGGAGTAGATGGATAGACCAGGAAGCAGGGTGGGCGTAGGGCCTCTCACGTGTGTCATGGGTGCGAAACGGGGGCACCCGGAACTGAAGCTGGAGGGAAAGGGGCATCCTCAGCCCAAGGCCTGCGGGAAGCAGGCAGAGGCATGGAGAGGGCCCGAGCGCGTTTCCCAGGGAGAGGAGCTACCAGAGGCCGGGATGGGGCCTCAACCTTCCTCCGTGGCCATCCCAGGCCAGGAGACAGCCAGGCCTCCAGGAAGCCACCCCTGCCACCGTTCCCCAGCCCAGCCAGGAGGAGCCGCTCACCAGGGAGATGAGGTTGGAGAGAGTGAGGGCCAGGGTGACCTCCACGGTCTCCTCTTTGTGCGCCGTGGGCCGCAGCTCCTTGTCGTAGAGCTTCTCCTCAAACAGGTGCCGGATCAGCCGCTCCTCCTCGTTCAGGCCCCAGCTGCCTGGGGAGGGTCGGGGACAGGGGCCCGGGAAGGACGCCGCCCTGAGGTCCTGCTGGGCATGGAGCGGGCCCCGGGGGGTTGGCCCCTCCAGGGAGGAATGGCATGGGAAGTGGGGAGGTGGGCCTGACGCTGGGAGAGGGAGCCCCACGTGGGAGGGGACGGGAGGGGAGCATGCCGTGGGGGACCTGGGTAGGGGTCCTGAGGGACCCTCCAGGGAGGGGTGATGGCCACTCTTACCACACACGACCAGGGCAGCCAGCAGCCCCAGCGTTAACACGGGCCCCTCCATCCTGCTCCTCTGCCTGGGTCTTGGGTCAGCCCCTCCTGTCGGCAGGGCTGGGGAATGCGGGCGGGTGGCCGAGGGGACAGGTGCAGGGTGGGAGGCGGCGCCAAGGGAAGAGGCCGCCGGAAGCGCAATCTGACACCTCGAGGCTCTGTGGCAGGCTGGAGAAACTGGGGCAGGTGATGCGGGCTTGGGGACAGGGACCGGCCAGCTGGGCAGGAGCCCAAGGACACGAGGCGAAGATCCCAGGCTGGGACTCCCCACCGCTAGTGGTGAGGGTGGGGGCCGGGTGGAGAGGCGGAGCATTGGGGGCGGCACTGGTCAGCCATGGGCAGCAGGGTGGTGACAGGCGGTGGTACTGCCATTTCTTGGGAGGTAGACCGATATGCTGAGATGGGGGGCTCTGCAACCCCTCTCCAGTGTCTTTGTGACCTCTATCAACTAACTGCTTCCGGAGGCTGGGCCCTAACCCCAAAGATCCCATGTCCACCCACCCCAGTCCCATCCTAAGAAAGCTCTGGAGGGGTCTCCATAGATCATAAATAATGTTTATTAAAGCAGTTGTGATCTTCCGATGGTACGTCTGGGAAGGTACGTTGGGCCCAGGACGCCTTCCCCCCACGCCCCCGTCCACACCCAACTCTGGCCATGACAGTTTGTCATCACGTGCCCTGGACCCTCCGCAGGCCCTGGGAGCAGTAGTCCTGACCAGGGGCTGCGGGTGGAGACACGGCTCAGGGCCACCTGGCTGGGGGAACCTGAGGGCTGAGCGGGTGGTGCCCCTTCCTCCCCAGCCCTCGGCCCTGCCTTGAAGCCATCCGGGGTTCCTAGGGCTCTGCCTCCGCCAGGGCTGCCAAGCGGAAGGCCTGTAGGGCCTGCACCAGCAACCGGGGAAGGCTTTGTGCCAGCGTGGCTGGCTCTAGACCCACCAGGCCGCCGAAGACCACGTGCCGGCCCCCCAAGCCCGCCCAAACCCAGGCTCGGAAGAGCCCGGTCAGTGTCTTGGAGCCCAGGTCTGCCAGGACCTGCAGAGGGAGGAGACAACTCAGGGGCCCACAACCCCACTCTCGGTCCCCTTCCTCCTTGCCCCCAGAAACTCTCACTCAGACCCAGCCCTCCCCCGGCCCCCTCCCCCAATCCTGCACACTTTCTGCTCGCTTGGACACCCCCACAAGCTCCTCCACTCACACCTCCCCCCACTCCTTCACACCCACCTAGCACCCAGCTCACACACAGCCGCCCTCCCCATCCCCTTCCCCTTGGGCACCACCCACTACCTCCACCCCAGGCTGCTGGGGGAGGGTCTCTCCTGTCTCCCTCCCCATCAGGGCTGACCGAGGTTAGCCTTCCGAGGCCACTGCGAAGGAGTCTGGGAAGCCCGGGAACCCACCTCGTGAAAGTCCATGGCCAGGCGCTCGGAGGGGACCTGCAAGATCCAGGCATGGGTGCCCTGGAGGGCAGCCAACTTCTGCCACAGGGGCTCCAGCCCAGGGCAGCCTGCAGGAAGGGGAGAGACTTTGGGAACACGAGGGAACTGACACTAGCATGGAACCGGGGTGATATTCCCACCAGTGCCTCTGGACACCTCCCAGTGGGCAGATTTCTCCTCCTGCTGCAGATGCGGCGGCCGAGGGGCAGCCGAGGCTCAGAGAGGTTAAATGATAGCACAAAGCCCAGCGTCTGTTGACACTGATGAGGGCCCAAAGTCACAAGTTCCCCCAAAGAATCATCCGCCCTGCTGCGAGGGAGGGGGAGAGCGGGTCTGCCCGCGGGGTGAAACTGCTTCCCAGATGCAGACCCCGGGAGAAGCCCCTGCGGGCCTCGGCCCGCCCTTGGCCTACTCCACTGGCGACCGCCGGCAGGGGGCGTCATTACCGTTCGCTTCCCCGCGCTGCTCCGACCTCCGCTTCGGGAATCCAGTGCCTGCCGCCCGCGATCCTGGGGAGCTGCAGGGTTAGGGGAACGCCTCGGCCGCGCTGGGGTGGGGCGGCGGGTGGGCTGCGAGGGCTTGGGGTACCTGAGTGCAGCCGCTGCTCGCGGGAGGGGTGCCTGGGAGGATCCCGGAGCGACGGAGCGAGCCGAGCCAGGGCCGGGGCCAGGGGCCGCGCCCCCGGGCGCGGGCCGAACAGCTCCTGGGCGCCCCGCAGCAGCTCCAGTAGGGTGTGCGCCAGCGAGCGCAGCTCTGCGGGCGCGACAAGGGTCCGAGCGGCTGTCAGACGTGGGCCAGACCCTCGGGCCCCCGGCCCAGCCCCAGGAACGGGACTGACCACATCGCCGCCGGCGCTGCAGGCACTGCTGGTGCGCCAGGCGCGCACAGGCGCCCGCGGGCCCCGGGCACAGGTGGGCGTAGAAGGCACAAGGCGGGGCGGCATCTGCCAGCGGCTCCTCCGACGGGTCCCAAGCCAGGAGCTCCCTGCAGCTGGGCTCGCGGCTGAAGGGGGCGGCTGCGGGGGGCGTCAGGGGCTAGCCTACTCCACCCCCGCTTCCCCTCTTTAGGCCCTAGCCCCCAAAGCCCTCCCCGGGAGGAAGATAGGCTTTCCCGACGCAGGAGGCTGGGGGCGGGCAGGGTGGAAACGGGCTCGTCCCAGGGCAGTTTGCCGGACACTCTGGGGAGGGGGGAATAGGGACGGGGCGCCCACCGCTCATCTGCTCCTGGAGCCAGTCCTTGAACACAGCCACACGGGTGTAGACCCCAGGCTTCCCTGGCTCCCCGCATCCGTCCCCCCAGGAGGTGACTCCGTACAGGACCTCCCTGGGGCGGGGGCCAGGCTCAGAACAGGTCAGGGGGCCTCCAGAGTCACCCTGCGAGGATCCGAGCCAAGAGAGAGGGCACTGCATCGATCCATGTCACCCTCAGTGACAGCCTTATGCCTGGCAGGGTAAAGCAGCTCTGAGCTCTACTGGGGTTACCACTCTTGGACCCATTTTAGAGATGAGGATATAGAGGCTCAGAGGAGTTGAGTGACGACAGCCTGATTGTAGAAGGAAAGGAGGCCGTCCCGCCCCTGAGGAGAGGCCCGCTACTACCCTCCGGATCAGTCGGGGTTCATACCTGGCACGAGTCAATGCCCCCGGCCAGGTAGCCGGCACAGAGCATGCTGCTGGGGCGCAGCCCTGGCCCCAGGGCCCTTCTGCAGCTGTCGGCGCTGAGCAGGGCCACACGGGCTTCCCTCACCGCCTCAGCCTCAGGCCCGTCTACAGGGAAGCAGTGCGAGGGGCTCAGGCCTGGAGGGCAGGGGTCCTGCTTCGAAGGTCTCCCTCCCCCCACTGCCCTCCTTGCCTCCCCTCCCCTTTGCGAGATGGACAGCATGTTGTGAAGACAGCTGGGTGTCGGTCAGAATTCTCACACCCCAGCCTTCCCAAACTCCATCACCCCAGCCCCCCAATCTTCCCACGCACACGCGCGGCTCACCCAGGCCCTGCCCTGCCTAGTACCTTCGAAGAGGGCACCCCAGCCCGCGATGGCGCAGGCGGTGCCTGCGGGGGGCTCCTGGGGCTCTTGGGGCAGGCACACGGGGCGCGCCGCCCCTGTCGGGCTCACCGGCGTCCACAGCTGCACCAGGGCCAGGTCGTTGTGGAAGGTCCGAGGGTCAAACTGGGGAGGGGGTGGCGGTGCAGCGTCAGCGCGGGTCAGGGTGGGGTGCTGTTCCCAACTCTGAGGGCCTGGGGGCTGCCCTCTCACCTTGGGGTGGGGCAAGATGCGGTTCACCGGCACCTCCTCCGCCTGCTCCCCCCGGGGCCCCTCGGCCAGCGTCACCGTCCACAGAAGCTCGTTCGGGGCGCTGCGGGGCGAGCGGCGGGAGACACGCAGCACGAGGATGCAGAGAGGTCCCCTGGAGACCCTGCCCTCCGCCCACGGGCCCCACCCAGCGAGCCCGCGCGCCGGGCTGTTTCTCCGCCGGCGGGCAGGGAGGGCGGGCCCGGGAGAAGCCGCGACGCCGAGTGCGGAGAAGGCCCAGGACGGTGAGTCCCCGGAGAATCCGCGCCCTGGCTGGGCGGCCTGGGCGCCTTGAGGCGGGAAAGGGGACGGCCGCCGCCAGGGGGCAGCAGAGACCGGTCCTCGCGCTTGGTGCCCGCCAGCCGACCCCGGAAGAGCCGGACCCCGCACTGGGGATCCGGGCTGGGCAGGGGCCTGGGGCCCGACGTACCCCGCGAAGCAGTGCGCCGCCGTGAGCACCCAGGACGCCGCCACCAGGACGCCGCCGCACAGAGGCTGCCCGCCGAGTTGCAGCCTCACCAGCCAGGGCCAGGCCCCGGGCGGTGCCGCGCTGCCCCCCACAATGCGGCCGTGCGCCCGCGTCACGTTGACAGCGCCCGGGCGCCTCTCGCCACACGGCCCTAGAAAGGCCGAAGCGGCGTCAGGCTCATCCTCAGCACTGAGACCCCTCCAGGGTCCACCCTGCTCTCAGCCCTGCCCGCCTCGAGCCTTTTCAGCCTCACCTGGCTCAGGTGGATCCTGGAGGAGGGGGGCTCGAGGCCCGGGACGCCCAGGTGCTGCTGAGAAACAGACCCCTGAGCCTCACGGACGGCCTTCCACTCTTCTCCAACCCAGGCTGTGCCCGAGCCCTCCGGCCACCTCACCCGGCACCCCTGCACACATACCCACCCCCCTTACCCTGCCCAGTAGCACTCAGGGTCTGTTTCAGCTGCCATAAACGTCTCACTGCTCACCAAGTGAGCCCAGACTTATTTGTTCCTGCCCTCCTGCCTTTGCACGCGCTGTGCCCGTGCCCGGTGTGCCCTCTCCACTGGAGGAGACCTTCCTGAGCATCATCTTGGTTGCAGCCTCAGCCAGTCTCTGTCCCCAAGAGGGGGTCAAGTCTGAGGGCGGGGACGGGGTGGACAGGAGAACGGGCCCAGGATAGTCAGCGCCAGCTCACCAGGGCACGGGGGGGTGTGATTG
Source organism: Physeter macrocephalus (assembly GCF_002837175.3). Classification (NCBI taxonomy): domain Eukaryota; kingdom Metazoa; phylum Chordata; class Mammalia; order Artiodactyla; family Physeteridae; genus Physeter; species Physeter macrocephalus. Next base: position 109,917 of record NW_021145347.1, read on the forward strand.
GCACAGCTTCGGCACTCATGCAGTCTGTGCTGGATCTCCATCACCACCCGATTTACTGCCCACCGGGCGCTCCTCTGGGCAGCCTGCAACACTTTCGTCCCCTGGGCTGACAGAGCTGCTAGGACATGGGGCACAAGTCATGCACTGTGGGGGAAGAGCTCCCCCGCCTTGCCGCAGCCCTGTGCCCTGCCTTGGGAGACCCGGTGCGGAAGGAGGTTGGGCTCCAGGAGCCCTGGGACAGAATGGGGAGATCAGAGAGCCCCACGGCCCCAGGCCCCAGCACACAGAGCAGACGGTCTCAGATTCTCAGCCCGGGGTATCTCTGTAATTTCAGCTGAGCTGGGCTGGAATCTTTGAAAACGGCTTCTCCTTAGAAACCTTGAAAAACAGCGCCCCAGAGGTATAGATATTCCAGAGCTCAGGCTTACCGACACAAAATAACCATGGCCGAGTTGCCCACCTTGGGGTCCAGATAGCCAAGGGGATGCAGCCCTGGGCCCCTTCCTCCCAGCTAAACCCAGAACCTTCTGGAAAGCACGCCTTTTGGCAGTGCTTGCCGGCCCCCCGCTTCCCCTTCCACCCTCGTCCTCCCCTGTCCTCTCCCACCTGTGTCTCAGTTCCTGGCCCCTTCTCCCAGCAGGGTGGGCAGAGAGGGCCAAAGGTCCTTGTGAGTTGGGAGGGCAAGCTCACGTCCCCCTCCCGAGACTCCCTTGCCCTGTGCTCCTCCCATCTCGGCCTCTCCCTCAGGGCAGCCCGGGCTCACCTTGCAGGGTGCTGGGGGGCACGCGCGTGTACAGCGGGTGCCCGTGGGCAGACCGCGGGTCTGGGAAGGGCAGCAGCAGCAGCAAAGCCAGCAGCATGGTGACCGGAGCCCCGGCCAGCGGCCCTGTGCTCTTTCCCCCTCGGGGTTCACCCTCCAGGCGTTATCCTTTGGTGCCTGCCCCTGGGCGCTGAGTTCTTGTTCCTCAGATCATCTGAGTCTATTCTTTTACATCAAAATGACCGGCTTCCCTTGGTCGGTTCCTCACCTGGCCCTTAACTCCCAGAAGCCCACACGGGAAATGGGGCTTGGGGGGCTATATAGAGGACAGACTGGGGGGGGAACACGGGAGGGGGGCCAGGGTGGGGGGAGGGAACGGGGTAGTGGGCTCGCCCCTCACCTTTGAAGTCTCATCAGCCGGGCTCTGAGGCCCCCCTTCTGTCAAAGGAGCCCTTGTTTCTGCGGCTCCATCAAAGGGGCCTGGACAGGCCAGAAGAGCTGACGGTTGGGCTGGGGGCCAGGCAGAGGGGGGCTGGTGGGCAGGGGCTGGCCCTGTCTCCAGGGCTCAGAGCCGGGGGCGGGGGACGGGGGGCGGGATTCCCATCTCCCCTGTTCCCCGAGGAGTTTACAGCTATGCTGGGGGCAGACGCTCCTGGAGGGAGGAGACAGGGGGTGTCTGAGGGTCCTCAGCAGCCCCACCCCCTGAGGAGGTACCCTAGCTGCCAGCCTCTCTGCCCCTAATTGCTTGGCAGTGTCCCTCCCCGATGTGGCCATTTCCAAAGATGATCAAAGCGCCCTAAGTAGCGCAGTAATTGCCGCCCTGGGGGTAGTGGGGCGGGGAGAAGCAGAGACAGGCGGACGCTGGGGTGGCCCAGAGAGGCGGGCGGGAGAGGAAAGGCCCCGCCAGTGGCCCAGTTTGGGAAGGACAGGCCCCAGCCGCTTCTGCTGCTCTCCCAGACCCCCTGCCCCTGCGCAGGGCCCGCTCGGCCTGCCCAGCATTGTTCTCGGTTGCTATGACCCTGATCTGGCAGGAGGGAGTCTTCTGGAGTCTCACGGGAAGGGCCACAAACGGGCAGCTCTCCTGGGACCAAGTCCCCACCTGGGGCAGAGAGGAGGTGCTCTTCTGCCCCTCAGAGAATATCCTGGGGCCAAAAAAAAGAATCCTGGTGCCCCAATGCATGCTGGTGACCCCAGGGCGGCTTTGGCAGGCCTGGTCCTTTTTCAGAACGGATCTCTCATGACATCACCTCGGTAATATTGTCCTTTCTTCTCCAGCTCTTGCTCTGTCTGCCCAGGTGAACGTGCCCTGGTGGGAACCTCTCCCCGCTTTAAAAGAGAGAACTGCAGACCTGCAGAGATAGCCTGGAGTCAGGGTTCCCACGGGGGCGGTGGGTGAGATGCGGAGAGAGGGCGGCCAAAGCCAGCAGCTTCTCCAACCTCTTCCTTCTGCGCCACTGTGGGCAGCAGAGAATAAGCGTGACTTCTGTTTTCCCCCCTGAAATTCTCTTCCTACCTGGATGGCTGCAAAGCCCCATCATTTTGGTGTTCCCCAACCTCTCTGGGCACTGACCACAGTGAGGCCCCCACCCCCTGGAACTTCACTGGATTAGCCCACGCACCCAGTGGTATGCTGGGGTCAGCTCAGACTGGCTCCTGAGAGCCAGCTGTCGCCATCTCTTCCCAAGTCTGCATTTGGTGACATCACGTTGGTAGCTTGAAATCAGCCAGGTGTGGAGTATTTACACCATGGGAATCAGCAAATGCTACAAATCAGAGCTCTTTTCCCCCCAGAGAGCCAGTCCTTTGGCATTTATCAGCACACCGCTTTTTCCCTCTCACCGATTACCACCATACCTCATAAAGGTTATACCTCTGATTCAGGAATGCCAGGAAAATACTGTCTGAGTGCGGATTACCGTGAGTGAATATTGTGAAGTTGGAAACTGTATTCATCAGAATATCTGTATCTCTAGATAGGATGTATATCTAGATGGGGAACCCATAGGGGAATGGGGTTTGGGGCTTTTTATCTGTAATCTCCAAATTCTTGGCAAGAGGGTGTTAGTTCAACAGAGCCTGTATTTGAAGCATAAACAAAGGTTTGAGAAAGTGTCCAAAGGAAAATTATCTGTGGGACTTCCCTGGTGGTCCAGTGGCTAAGACTCCACGCTCCCAATGCAGGGAGCCCGGGTTCAATCCCTGATCAGGGAACTGGATCCCACATGCCACAACTAAGAGTTCGCACGCCGCAACTAAAGATCCCGCATGTGTCAACGAAGATCCCGCACGTGGGAACAAAGACCCCTCAGGCTGCAACTAAGACCCAGAGCAGCCAAATAAATATATAAATTTTTTTTTTTAAAAAAGGAAATTGTCTGTGGTTCCAAGAGAGAGCCGTCAAGGTAAGAGAGCCAGAAAGCAGAGAGGTGGGTGGGAAAGCCTAGCAGGCCTCGATGGAGGCCAACAGCTCAGAAGCATCCTCCAAGCTCTGCCCATAGGTTCTTGTGTTCAAGATAGAGAGATTAAGGCCTAGAGCAAGCCCCTCACGACGGAGGACACTTCCCCTGGGGAATTCCTCGGGGAGTACACTTCTGCCCATTCAGCACCTAAGTCCCTCTGCTGCTTGGATTCTGCCAAAGTCAAGTGAACCAGGCCAGGGCACCAAGACAGAGCCTTCCCGCCCTGCCTCCTGGCCTCCCTTCTGCCTCCACTGGTCTGTAAGGAGGGGGAGGAGCCAGAAAACCTGGAGCTGCTGGTCTCTGTACTGCTCCTTCCACCCCCAACTCCCCTCAGGGTAAACGCCCCACCACCGCCAAAGAACGATGAGGGACCTCACAGCACGGACTGCAATTCCGCTCAAGCCCCTCTGCCACTCCTGTTCCCATGGCTGGGAACAGCCCACCCCTCTCCTCTGTCTAGACCCCGCCCCAAGTCCAGGTCAACTTCATCCACTTCCACAGGCCACCTCTTGAGAACCACATCTAAATCCACATTTCATGAAATGATTGTGTTTATTATTGGTGACGGGTGCACTTGTTCCTTAGCTACATCTCTCGTTGGAATGTGACGGAGAGGCCTTCCGGCCACTGTCCCTGCTGTTCCTCTCATCTCTGTCACATCACCCTCTTGTATCTTCTTTAGAGCAGTCGCTTCTCTGTTGCAAGCTGTCCAGCGGGGCTCTTTTGTGTTTAAGAGGCTTGGTCTCCACAGTCTAGCTGAATGGGCAGCTCCCCGCTCTCCCTGCCCCACTGCAGGGCTCACTGCAGGACCCCTGTCCGAATCCATGCTCCCCCAGGGCCCCTCTTCCAAGTGGATCAGACAAAGGGACAGGGGAGGTGGACCTTTGGGATGGCACAGTGTTGGTGGAGAGAGTGTTTCCCTCACGGCTCCAGCCAAGCGGGAAGGAGGGCTGGAATCCCCGGAGGAATCAAGGAAACCCTTGCTTAGGAATCAGGGAGCCGGGAGAGGGAGAGATTGGCATTTCAGTGCCCAGTGGAGGTCAATTCAGCCAGAGGACTCGCTGACCAGCCGGGGCCTCCAGAAGTGCCGAGTGGGGAGGGGCCCATACCCCCCACCACCTCTGAGGTTCCTGGTCCCTAAGCATTTACAGAGGGCCTTCCACTGGCGCCCACAGGCCTGAGGGGTGGCCCCAAGTGTGAATGAGACTGGTGGCTTCAGGCTTTGGAAGGGTATGAAGGGTGTGATGGGTACGATGCTGCCAGCTGTATGTTGCTATCACCCGTGTCCGGCAGGCAGGACCAGCTGCACAGTTTGCTGGGGTCCCAGTGCAAAATGGGAATGTAGGGCCCCTTGTTCAGCAATTGCTAAGAATTTCAAGATGGTGGCATGTGGAACATTAAACCAAGTGTGAGGCCTTGCTGAGCTTGGGGCCCTGTACCCAGGGACACTGCCCTGAGGGACCCTTCCGTCAGCTGGCAGGTTGGACCCCTGGCACTGCCCGTTCTCAGTGAAAAGGAGCTATGGTAGCCTTAGGGTCTCGGCTCTGGTTCTCCCTGGCCCAGGCGAAGCAGGAGCAGATGCCCCTTTCTTTCTCCCTATCCCAACACTGAAGAACGGAAGGTGAGGGGAGACCCCTAGTCACCCTCCCACCCCCACTAGAGCTCCTGAAGCCCCTCCCAAGCTCCGGGAAGGGGGAAGTGATTTCATCAGGCCAGAGCCTGGAGTTTCAACGGACAATGCCCAGAAGGAGAAGGCCCAAACCTGGGGGGTGGAGAACGCTCAGAATCTGGCCCCATGTTGGGAAGTGAGCTGCCCCTTGCAGTGGGAAAGTGACCTCTGCCTGGCACAGTCGAGGGCAGTGCCTGGAAAACTTAAATTGTTTCAAATCTACGTCCTGCTGTGTCGAGATTCCCCAATAAGCTGGTGAGAGCCATCTGCAGTTGTGAGCGCGGTCCTTTGACGTCTGTCTGCTGCAGGGAAGTAGGGCTTTCCATCTCATCGCGGTGGTCTCCCCAGCACCTGGAACAGAGCCTGACGCACTGTATTTGCTGAACAAATGAAGAAATGATTACTGGCCCGTGTTCTTGGTCCAGGGACTGGCACGTTCCACTTCCATCTGTCCAGAGCAGTCCTGGGTCCCCGGGTACCCCTCCTCCCCATCAGCTCCCTTTCCACGTAAGGGGTGGGGCCTGGACTGTGGCCCATCCTCCATCAGGCCCACCTTCAGTCTGCCCAGTCCCATCCGTCTCCCTTGGAGTGTGGGTCAGGGGGAGCAAAGCGCGGCTGGGAGCCGGTACGAACCAGCACTTCACACGGTTATCAGTTATCTCTGAACTCAGACAGAAGCGGCTCGGGGGGGCCAGCCAGCCAGCAGGCGGCAGAGCTGGGTTCTCCCCCTCTCCTGATGCTCCCCGGCTCTTTCCTCTCTGCCTCCTTGTTTTTTCTGGGACTGGGGGCAGGATAACAGTCCAGGGTGTGGGAGGCATGCAGAAGGGATTAAATGCTCTGTTGGTGACATGTGCAGCTCCTGCTTCCTCAGCCTCCCCTCCAGGCCCCAGCCTCCAGCCTGGGAGGGGAGCCGGCCTCGCCTGCTGACCCTTCTGCCCTGAGGGCCCTCTGAGGCCACAGCTACTCCACATCACCCCTCCCGCAGGTAGGGGCAAAGTCTCAGCCCCAACCTCCCACTTCAAGAAGAGGGAGGGAGAGAACCTTGGACCTTTTTGTCCATATCTCTGGAAACCCCCAGCAGGCTCTTGATGTGGGCCAGCCCCGCAGTCTCCCTGCTGGCACGGAGCCCTCTCTCTTGTATTCAGAGGAAGATGTACGGGGGCCCTGGACCTCTGGAAATGGTGAGGAGAGACCCGGGCACTTGCCGCCCTGGGACAGAAGCTGCCTCTTCAGGTCTCTACACTTATCCTCTGGGGGAGGACCTTCCGCTACCTCCCCCATCAGGGTCCTCCGTGCCATGGATGTGCCCGCCCCTCCCCCACCCTAACCCCCCTGACCTCCTGGACCATGCCTGGACCGGGCGAGTGGACCAGGCCACCTTTGAGAGCAGTGTCCCAGGACATGACAGTGGGATCCGCAGCTATGCCCGCCACCTCTGCTGGCCAAAAGTGGCCGGCTAGGCAACAAAAGCGGCCACGAGCTGGCTTCTGACTCATTGGAATGTGAGGAGAGGTTGAAGTTGGGCTCTCCTTGGGATGACAGGCTGCTCCGGCCACGATTCAGGTTTCAGGCCTGTGGTCCTGACTGTACCTCTGGGTGACTTTGGATGAGGCACTTTCCTGTTGTGAGTTCGATTGTGTTCCCCAAAAGATGTGTTGATGTCCCAGCCTCCAGTACCACAGAATATGATGTTATTCGGAAATAGAGTTGTTGCAGACGTAATAGGTTAAGTGAAGGTCATACTGGAGTAGGGTGGGCCCTTAATCCACTACGTCCTTACAAAAGAGAAGAGACACACAGGCAGAAGGCCATGTGACAACGGAGGCAGAGACTGGAGTCGCTGCAAGCCGAGGATTGCCAACGACACGGGAAATAAGAGAAAGGCATGGAACAGATTCTCCCAAACAGCCTTTGACAGATCATGACCTTGCCAACGCCTTGATTTTCTTGGCCTCTGGCTTCCAGAACTGTGAGAGAATAAATTTCCACCCAGTTTGTGATCATTTGTGATGGCAGCCCAGGAAACTCATACACTTCCCTGTCTCTCAACTTCATGTTCCCAAGTCTGGGAAATGGGATAATAACATCCATCTTGCTGGGAGGATTAAAAGGACACCTGTTAGGTTTCCTGCAAAGGGCTGGCAGAGATTGTCATCATTGCTCTAGATCAGCACCTTGTAAACGTTGGGAATCCATGGGAGGCTGTCTCCCTGCGTGAACATGGTGAGGACCCAAGGGCCTGATCCTGGAAGGCAGCAAGGGAGATGTTGGCGCCTAGAGAACTGGAGCGAATGGGACCTGGGGATGCGGCAAGGGGAGGGGCTCTCCAGGTCCTGCGTGGCCTGATGCTCAGAGGGTGTCCGAGTAGGGCGGTTCCCCTTGCCCCGCGGGGCCCTCCTCAGGCATTGCCTGTCTCCTTCAGCTTGTCAGCTTTACTTGCTGCTCTGACTTCTCCCGCCCTTTGGGCTGAATTTGAGTGCTTTTTTGGCCGCACTGCACGGCTGGCAGGATCTCAGGTCCCCCGATCAGGGACTGAACCCGGGCCACGGCCGTGAAACAGCCGAATCCTAGCCACTGGGTCAGCAAGAAGCTCCCAGGCTGAACTTGACTTTAAAAGGGAGAGGCAAGGGTGCTGCTTGGGGATGGGGTGCTGAGTGGGGGGCGACCCCCTGCAGGCTCCATGGGTCTCGGAGAATGGGTTGGTCCTGGAACCTGCACCCAGGGCTCTCTGTGGTTGGCGAGACCCCTGGCTTCTCACCCAATACTCTCCGCAGGGGCCACAGGCATGGAAGCATCCAGACCACATTCTACACTCCCCCCAATTCCGAATCCAGCCTTTTGTATACATCCCATAATGCTTGCGGTCTCCATCCTTTCCCAGCACCCTTTCCTGTCAGCCTCTTCTGAAGTGCTTGGGAGGAGAAAGGGGTCATGCCCACCATCTCCCCCAGGCTTCGTCCAGCCTTCTCCAGTGGGGCCAGCCCTCTACCCTGGCCACTGGTACCCTGCAGGGGATGGGGCCGTGGCTCTGCTTTTCCATTTTAATCATGGACTCCAACATCTTTGCTTCTTCATTTAGTGAGAAAAGTTGGAGAGTTAGGGTGAATTTTGCTAAAAATACCAGGAAAACAGAAACAAAGAAAATACAAATGCTCAAGTCCAGAAGAGAGTCCGTAGAGCGTTAGGTGTTTTGCTACAGACAGCATCTGCCAGGATGAGCGCCGCTGTAGGCCGCTGCGGGCTGGGTGGTTCACCTCTTAGGTTGAACCCTATGAAATCCATCGAAAGGTCCAATACATTCAAAAGAGCTGCAGCAGCTTTATCGGAAAATGTCAATGTTTACAACATGCCAGAAATTACATCTTTCTCCCATTTAAACACGATAGAAACCTTTAGGTAAGGAGGGCCCATGGAGGCAAATTTCCTTTAAGTTAATTACGTGTGAAATTTTGAATCCCATTGTTCAACTTTGTGATTAAAAGACTGCAAACCATTCCACAATTCTGCCTGTTTCCTCTCCTTTTTTTTTTTAGCTTTTGTCTTTCTTTCTTGTCATCTCTCTCCATAGGTTTTCTTTTTCTTTTCTCAATCTTGCTGTCAGCTGTGTTTCCTTGAAATTTGCTAATTTAACACCTTCAATTTCTACTAAAATATTCACATTTCTCCCCCTCCTACGTGAAAGAGTCTCCCTAATCAATACTTTTTATTCCCATTCCTTTCAAATCTTTTTGTTAATATGAGATGATCTTTTTAGAAAACACTGCGTCTCTGATAAAGACATATTTACTGGAGTTATGTGGTTTCTTTCAACTTCCTTCCATTTATTTTCTTTTGTTAAAATAAAATAAAATTTAATTTAATAAACTATATATAAATACTCAATCAGATCCCTTCTCATAGCAATATTTCTATCTATTTACCTCTCTAAACTTCTACCTGTATCAGTGCAAAAAGAGATTTCTGGAAATGGTTATTATTCATTAATTATGGCTATTTCTGATAGGAAGATTTATTTTTGTTTTGCTTTGTACCTTCTTTTCATACTTTTTATTTTTATAAATTTATTTATTTATTTTTGGCTGCGTTGGGTCTTCGTTGCTGCACGCGGGCTTTCTCTAGTTGTGGCAAGCGGGGGTGACTCTTCTTTGCAGTGCACGGGCTTCTCGTTGCGGTGGCTTCTCTTGTTGCGGAGCACGGGCTCTAGGCGTGCGGGCTCAGTAGTTGTGGCGCACGGGCTTAGTTGCTCCGTGGCATGTGGGATCTTCCTGGACCAGGGATTGAACCCGTGTCCCCTGCATTCGCACGCGGATTCTTAACCACTGCACCACCTGGGAAGTCCCGCTTTGTACCTTCTTCTTTGTGCTTTCCCACTTAGTTTGAATTCTTTAAGCATTTGTACAAATGTACAACGTGAAGAATATAAAAGCAAAGTGCAGGGCATCAGGTAGAAAGCTTATCAATGACACAAAGTTTGTTACTGCAGTATTTCACCCTCTAAATATTAATGTGGAAAACTGGTCGGCTATGAGCCATTTCTTGTGGTTCAGTGTATTATAATGTATTAAACCTTTAATAATAACTGTTTGAGGCAGGTGTTATCAGACTCAATTTACAGATAAAGCCACTGAGGCTCAGAGAAATTGAATGACGTGGCCAAGACCACATCACCAGAAACTGGAGAAGCAGAGATTAAAAGCAATTCCACCTGCTGCTGAAGGTCACTCCCCTGACCGCTGCCCAGCCCTGTCTCCTGAGTCCACGGGCGCCTCCCGGCTGTGTCAACATATCAGGGTTTGCCGAAGGTTCTTGACACAAAGGTCAAAGGTTCTTCTTGAAAGGGTGGAGGGTTTGCCTGGCCGTGCTGAGGCAGGAGGGGGTGAGGTACAGCAGCTGTGATGGCACCTGGGGGTAGGTGTGGGTGTCCACAAATGGCAGACAAAGCAGACGGCGGGAGAACAGAGGCCTGGAGGCGTCGGAGAGAGGTGGAAGACTAGAAACCAGGGCCTCAAATGCCACCAAAGCCCTTCCAGCATCCATCTTGCACCCCTAGGTTGGTTCTACTCCCCCGGGCCCCTGAGGTCTGGGAGACCGAGTGCGCAGTGGCTCAGCCGCTCTCCGAGTCTGGCTACGACCCATGGAGAAGAAGCGGGGAGCACACGTTCACCAGGACGCCTCTGCAAGGCCTCGCCACCCTCCAGTTGAGCTTGTCTAGCCCCTGCCCAGAGCTGCAGGCCCCATCACCCGGGGTCCAGTGGAGGCCGGCAGCCAGGGCAGGGGACCTGAGGTGGGGGCAGCACAAATCGCCCCGAGGCAATGATGGCAGTGAGCGAGGCACGCGCAAGGCTCTTTGCCTGCCGCAGTCCTTCCCCCGTGCGCGCGCACGCACACACGCTGAAGTGCAGCGCGTTTGCAGGGTAATGGCTTTGAGACAGCAGGAGTTATCTGCAGCATTAGCGGCAGCCAGGTTGGGGTGGGGTAGGGCAGGCTGAGGGCAGGGGTCCTAGGCTGAGACTGGAGGATATCAAGGGAGGAAGCAGGCCCCCAGGGGTGGGACCTGGGCCCCTGGAGATGCTGCAGAGGAGGGCCGCATGGGTGGGATGCAAAGGGCTTGGTGAGGGCCAGGGCCAGGTGGATGGCCCCTGCCCACTACCGTCCCAACCTTTCCTTCCTGTGTCCAAGGCCTGTAAGTGGACAGATAACCAGGGGCCCTAACTCAGGACCTGAAATCACCGCCAAGCAGCCCCTGTCTCCTGTCCTGGCCTCAGGGTCATGTCCGCTACTCAGTCCTGGGCTGCTGCATCCTGCTGACAGATGAGAGGGGCCGAGGGCGATGAAGGGACCAAAGGGACCCCCAGGAAGGAGGACACGTGTTGTGGGTGTGGCAAGGGGGTGGCAGAGTTGGCATTAGTTGTTTCCCTCCATGACTGTCATGGGAATCAGGTCCGGGTTGCCCAGCAGTGCCAGAGAGGAAGGGGTTTGGGAGGGAGGACCCCTTCCTTCCCCAGATCAGGGAACTGGAAAGAGCCGTCACCTGGGTCTTCAGAAAAAGCCTCTGAATGGCTGTTTCAGGGTGAGGACATCGGGTCTAATCTTGTCCTGTACTCCCTTAGCCAGCTAGCCTTGGCAGGGGCAGCAAAGCCCCAGTAAAAAAAGCAGGGCAAGCTAGACCTTCCAAGCTCCTTGGGATGCTGAGGTTGTGGTGATGTAGAGGTGGGGTTGGCCCCTGGGGTACCTCGTGCCCCACCCTAGGGCTCAGGCCTACCGTAGGGGTGCTGGGGAGCCATGCCTGTCAGTCTGACAGTAAAGCCGGGCCCCATGACTCTGGCGGCAGCCGAGCATCCTACCCACCTGCGGGCACGCCCAGATGGCATTTGCTGGAATAAATTGCCAGAGCAAATAAATCCTGCACACACGATTAATGGGAGGCAGGGAGGCAGGCAGCCGCCACAAAGAGCCACTGGGGAGCAGAGAGACAGTCGGGCACAAAGCCAGCGCGGCCACGGGGCCTCCAGGAAGGGGCTCCGGTGACGGCACAGCCACCAGGGTCGCTGTGGCCCTGGCATTGCCGCCAAACAGGGGGTCCAAGCCTGCAAGCTGACAAGGCGCCAGGGGCTCAGACAAGCCCCCGGCTTGGCTCTCCACCGTTTCGGGCGGTGCAGTGGGGACGGGGTGATCCCGAACTTGGAGCCCCCGTGACCCAGACCTGACTGTTCCTGGTGGTTGGGGGCCCCCACGGGCCAGAGGAAGGAAGACGTAAAGCCAGGGTCTCAGGGAGAGGAACAAGGGCTGTGGAGACAGGACTTCCCTACTGACCAGCTGTAAGTCCTTGAGCAAGTCACCTCCTGTGTGAGCCTCAATCTCCTCATCTGCTGAATGGAGCTAGTACCTGTGCCTCCCACGTAAGGCGGTTGAGTTGCATCCACGCAAAGCACCTACTAGGATGCGGGGCACACAGGGGACCGTCCCAGCCAGCAAAGGGGTAGTCAGCATTTCTGATGTGCCCGTGCTGTGCTGCGGACTGGGGTAGAGTCCCTGCCCACATGGAGCTTACAGGCTGGTGGTAGGCAAGTGTTGAAGAAATAATAATGGCATAATATATATAATTTCAAATGCACAAAGTGCTGTGAAGGAAAAGGCCTGCATCCTGGGGCGATGCAGGCAGTGGAGTTATAGTCTGGAGGTAAAGGCAGGTTTCCTGTGGACACTGAACACAAGTGGATTTGTGGCAGAAATCCAAAAGTTCAGCAGTTCACTCTGTTGGTGAGGCTGCTGAGAAACAGTCTAGTCACTGCTTGGGGAGTGTCCAGTGGTCCAAGCCCCATGCAAGGCAATTGGCAATACCTGCGCAAGTACCTACCCAAGTTACACACGCTCTCGTTGTGAGACTAGTACTCTTACTCAGGGCATCTTATCCTACTTATCTGTACAAAAGCACACTTACGAAATGATGGATGTACAAGGATGTTCACTGCAATATTGTTAGTAAGAGCCAAAAAGGAGCAACCACCCAGGTACTCTTCAAGAAAGGACTGGATTAAATAGACTGTGTACAGCCACACAATGGAATACTATACAGCTGTAAAAAAGGAACAAGGAATCTATCCTTATGGAAAGAATGTCAAAGTAGATTTAGTGAAAACAAAATGCAAAACAAAGTGTACATAAGATGCTTCCTTTTGTATAAGAATGGGGGAAAATAAGAGCATAGATTTTAATTTTCTTCAGAAGACTACATAAGAAATTAATAAAACACCTGGCAGCTATGTAGGGGTTGGAACCAGGTGCTTGGGGACAGGGTTGCAGGATGGCTTTTTACTGTGCATTGTTTTGATTTTTGAATCAATTTGGTGTATCATCTACTAAAAAGTTTTTTAAAAAAATAGTATTTAAGGGACTTTGTTTCTTCCTGGAGGGCGGAGGGCTCCCTGGTGGAATCACGGAGCAGGACTGAAGGAGCCAGAGCCCCCGGGGGGAAGCTGGTCCCTGGATAAACTTACAGATTCTAGGTCTGCCCTCCAGCTGGAGTGGCCCGAGAATGGGTATTTAAACTCTGGCCGATTCTTAACAAACCAGGTTTGGGAACAGTTAATCCATCCAACCTTCAGAGAGGGATGGGGCCTCAGAGGAAGGGGGACCGCAGCACGGGTGACCCCAACCAGGGCCCAGACTCTGGGTCCTGTGCTCGCAGGAAGGCCGAGGACTCAGCGGGTGGGGCCCGGGGAAGCGACGGGAGCCCTGGACGGCGGATGCCCGCGGATGCAGATGGAGCAGCGTCGCCGAAAGACCGTCGGGTGGGACGCCCGCCACCCGATGGGGATTCTAGAGACAGAAAGGGTGTGCGGCTCTGCGGGGCACGCGCTAGCTCGGGGCTGCACCGCGGGCCTCTGAGCGGCCCAGCGGGAGGCCCACAGACCTTCCACGCCCGGACCCCGAGGAGGCCCCTCCTCCCGACCGACCAGCCCGGCGGGTCCCGGGCCGACGGGGCCGAGCAGGCATAGGGCGCCTCCTTGTGGCGCTCCGTGAGAGACGCAGGCCTTGTAGAACCGGGAAGCCCTGGACCAAGTTCCAGCACTCCAGCACGCCCAAGGAGGGATGGGGGTGCTAAGCAAAACCAAGGGGTCTCACAGCTGGGACAAGGGATTCGAACTGGGAAATTCAGGGGGAGATCTTGGGGCAGTTGAGGAAGACCTCAGTGACCGTGGCTACCCCAGTTACCCCCGCAGAGGATGGCCTGTGGGTGTCAGTTTCAGAAGCACCGCCCCCATGGCGACCCCCGCCCCTGTCTCCGCTCAGGCCCAGCAGAAGGGCACAGCCGCCTGCCTTGTGTTCTTCTGAGCTTCAGGGAGTGAGCCTCCTGCGTTTTCTGCCCTTGACGTGTATTTCCACCCTACCCCTCTCCCCCCTTTTCCCCAAGACAGCTGCTCTTTGTTTTCTGAATCATCTTTTACCTGCTTAAGCCACAGACCCGGGCAGATTTGCCCACCTGTGAAATCCCGCGTGAGCAAAGTGTAGGACCAGCCAGCATGTATGGGGCTGAGAGGGACAAGAGGGCAGGGCCGCAGGTGACGGTTATGCTGGAGGGAGGGGGCATAGAAAGTGGAGGCAGCTGGGCTCCTGACCCCTGCTCCCTGACACTTGGGGCCCTGAGCCTGGGATTTGGGGCTCCCCCTCGCCTCATCATTGTGTCTGAGCATCTCCCTTCTGGGAGGCTCCCAGACCTTCCCTGCTTCCCAACTAGTGTGCGCGCGCACACACACACACAGGCACACCCGGTCGTGATGGTCCTCCGAGCAGAGGGCATCTGAACCAGGCCACTGCGGACTTTATTAAGTGCTTACGCGCACTGGCTCCACTAAGCCTAAAGGTACGCCCATACTGCAGATGAGGAAACTGAGGCATGGAGAGGTCGACAGCTTACCAAGGTGAGCCAGGATTCCCAAGTCTGGGCATGAACCCCTCTGAGGAATAAAAGGGGGTGTGGGGACTTGCTCCAGGTGTCATCTTGCTTACATGGGTATGGCTGGTGCCTGGGGGAAATACTACAATTAAGAGCAATTTGTGAAGTTCACTGAACCATTAGGATATGCCAGACCCCGTGCTAGGTGTCCTGCAGGTACTGACTCAGGGATTCCTCACAGAAGCTTCATGCTGTAGGGGCTATAATCACCCCACTTTACAGACGGGGTCTGAGTGAGGCACAGCGAGGTCACACAACCTGCTGGGGGTCACACAACAGAAAGGGTGGAGCTAGGATTTGAACCCAGGCAGGCAAGGTGTGCTGTCTGGGCCAGTACTCAACGCACCTCTGAGATCATGACAGAGGAGCAGGCTGCCCCAGGGTCTGTCTGGAGTCTGTCTCCACCTGTTTTGCTCTCTCTGGACCCATCGTCTCTGAACCACACTGTCTCTAAGTCCTACTCTGGACCCGGCCCCATCTTCTCCTCCTCTAGAGGGCCCTCAACCCAGCAAACGCTGCCTCATGGGACCCAGGCTATGGTGGACTGGAGGTTCGGTGAGGGAGGGGCTCCTTAAGCAGTGCAGGAACTTGGAGCTGGAACTTCCCCTCTGCATTGGCCCCCCTCCTCCATGAAACAGGTTATCCATGTGGCTGGAGGCCCTGCCCATTGGCCTAAGCCAGTTCTGACTGGGTGGTGACCAGTGCCCTCCCAGCCCAGGAGGCTCAGCCCCAAGTAGAAGGACATCAAAGACCAAGGCCAGTCTTGACACCACGCCTCCAGCCTGGCCCTCCCTGGAGGCTGACTCCTCCTCGGTGGCCGACCCGCCCAGTTTGACCGTGGCCCTGACTAAGGCATCCTTGCCCTGTGTGAGTACAGGCATCTCCCCTCTTTGCACACCACCCCCGCCAAGTCCTTGCCTGTCTCTCTGTCTCCCTCTCTCTCTCTGTTTCTTCTCTCCCTGCTGTGTCTCTGTTTCTGGATATCTCTGTGGCCCGTCTGTGTCTGCCACCCCCCACCCCCGCCCAGCCCTTCCCAAGCCCTCTCTTAAAGCCCCCAGCGTCCCCCACCTTCGCAGGGCTCGGTCTTCAGGAAGCCTCCTTCTCTCCCCCAGGCTCTCTTCCCGGCCTTGCTGGGGGTGGGGCTGCTGCAGGAGCACATGTCTTGTCCAGGCCTGATATCTTAATGCAAAGCCATTACTCACCCAGAGTCCAGGCAGGGCAGGCCTCTCCCCTCCTCATTTGTCATACAGAGTGAAGCCTCTGCGTTTTTCCTCTGGGATCAGATTAAGGGACTGACAGGCTGGGTGAACAAATTCAGCTGCCAGTGCCACCTCCTCACTACCCCCGGCCCCAGCCTCCCAGGCTCTGGGCCCCTGAACTTTGAGTAGGGAGATCTGAGTCCTCAGAGACCCCTGTTCCTTGGTTCTGCTTCTCCTCTCCTGGCACTGGGTGAGGGGTAGTGGGAGATTTTCTCCTGAGAGAACAAGAGAGAAAATGAGCTGGGTCCAGAGTGACCAGGACCCCTCGGAGCTACTGAGCATTTACTATAAAATAGAACAGCCAACACGATATATAGCCCTTAAAGCCTGCCAGGCCTGTTCGAAGCCCTTAGCTGTATTCACTCATTTAATCCTTACAACAACCCTATGAGGCAGGTACTATTATTATCTTCATTTGCAAAGGCTCACAGAGGCTAAGTGACTTGCTCAAGGTCACACAGCTAGTGAAGTCTATGTGTCAGTTATGGCGCTTTGTATTTTTGTTAATTTTTTCTTATTTTTTGGCCGCACCGCGCGGCATGCAGGATCTTAGTTCCCCAACCAGGGATCGAACCTGTGCCTACTGCAGTGGAAGCTCAGAGTCTTAACCAATGGACTGCTAGGAAAGTCCCCATGTTTTTTTTTTTTTTTTTTTTTTTTTTTTTTTTGCGGTACGCGGGCCTCTCGCTGTTGTGGCCTCTCCCGTTGCGGAGCACAGGCTC
>NW_021145347.1:126395-129028 GCF_002837175.3 Physeter macrocephalus
GGGCCTAGCCGCTCCGCGGCATGTGGGATCTTCCCGGACCGGGGCACGAACCCGCGTCCCCTGCATCGGCAGGCGGACTCTCAACCACTGTGCCACCAGGGAAGCCCCCATGTATTTTTGTTAATTTTCTCAACACAGTATCTGTAGAAACCAACAAGAACCTACTGTATAGCACAGGGAACTCTGCTCAATATTCTGTAATAACCTAAATGGGAAAAGAATCTGAAAAAGAATAGAGACTTGTATATGTAAAAAGAATATCTATTAATACTACAATGACTCAAGAAGGGATATCTAACCTGGCATTGTCATGAATAGAATAAGTTTTACATTAAAATCTTGATTATAATAACAATAATTTCACTGAAATAAAGACAAGAAAAAAATATCTGTGGAGAGGGGTTAGTATCATTCCCCTCTTACAGATGAGAAAACTGAGGTGTTTGCCCAGATCTAGAGCCCTCTGGCACAGCTCTGTGCCCCACCATGGTCCCTCCCTTTCTCTTGTTTCCCAGGGACAGGCTCAGCTCTGCACTCAGCCAGTTTGGGGGAAGCAGTAGTGTGAGGCTCCCTGGCTTGGGCTGTCTGCCCCTCAGCCCCATCTTTGGGGCCACATCCTCCACCAGGGCTCTTGGTTTGCAGGGGCAGTGTTCAGAGTAACCCATCATCATTGCACCTGTCTCTGGCCTTCTCACTGAGCATCTGCTACCTGGAACTCAAGCCCCAAAGCTGAAAGCCACGAGCTGCTTCCATGGGAGGGGCAGAGAAGGGGCTGCGGAGCCCACCTGGAGCCTTCTTGCTGCTGCCTGGACACAGACTCTTTCCACTTTCCACATCAGCCTGGTTCCCATAGTAACCACTGGCTTGCTGTCTCCTGGCAACTGAGTGGTCCTCAGAGTGGGAGGCAGAGCAGTGGAGAGTGGTTGTCATTTGAGGCCAGAGAAGTTTGGTTCAAATCCCAGCTATGCCATGTCATAGCTGTGAGGTCTTTGGCAAGTCACTTAACCTCTCTGAACCTCTTCTTTCTCATTTGTGAAATGGGATGATATTGTTCAAGGATTAAGCGTTTATGATTAAGTTGACAATCTGTGAAGCTGTGAAGCTAGGCAAAGGTGTGGAATGAATGAGAGAGGGCCAATGGGGCACTGCTGGGCCTGGGTAGGAGTAGAGGGAGGTGGAGCCTGGGTTCCAGGCGAGAGTCTGGTGTTGGTGGAAGCCCCCCCGCAGACTCTCTGGCCCTTCAGATTACCACAGTCCAAAATGTGATGCTTTTTCTCATCAATTGCCCAGAGACCCTTCTAGAGAAACCACACCCCCATGACAGTTCTGCCTCCCTCTTCAAACTACAATTTATAGGCTACCAGAATCGGATAAGTGGTAAGCCCTTTACATATATTATTTAATTTTACCCAGTAAGACGGGCTCTTTTTATTTATCCTAGTGTCAAATGTGGAAACTGGGGCTCAGAGAGGTTAAATTACATGCCAAGGTCTGGAAGCTCACAAGAGACACAGCTGAGACTGGAACCCGGATCTCTCCGAGAGCCTCCCTCCCTAACGTCTTTCCGGTGCTGTCTCTTGTGAGTTAGGAAGGAAAGAGTGGGGGGAGGGAGGGGTCACCTAAGGACGGAGGTGCGGGGAGACCGAGGGAGGGAAGGGGATCCGGGACAGGCCCGGGACCTCCCGAGGTGAGGGACCCAGGGCCAGGAGACGGCACAAGGAAATCTCCAAGGCGCTTAAACAGTTCCGACAAATCGCCTGGCGGCGGCTCCTCATCCCGAGGTGCCCGGGGGAACCGGGCGGGAGGGGGGGGGTTGGGGAGGGAGGGCCGCCGCGCTGGCGGGCTCGGGAATTAGCAGCGTTTCTCGGCACCGCTGGGCGGAGGCGAGGGTAGAAGGGTCAAGCCCAAGGGGCGGGTGGAGCCGGCGGCCCGAGTGCCCTGGGGCAGGGGAGGGCTCCTGGGCGTTGTCCGCAGAGGTCCGGTCCCCAGCCAGCCCCTCAGCTCCCCCGGCAGGCGCCAGGCCCTCGTTCTATGCCCTGGATGGATTGGGAGGGCGTGGGGGGCTGAGCGGGCCGTGACCAATACTCCCGAGAGAGCTCGGTCTCCCCGCCCCTGTCTAGGTGAGCATCCCCCACCCCTGCCGCCCTCCAGGCTGAGCATCCCCCATGCGCCCGCCCAGCCCCCTCCCGGGCCAAGGCCGAGGTCGCTGCGGCAGCTCGGGCTGCCTGATTCAATTAACTAATTCCCGACAAGACAGATGTGCAATTCCGCGTCGCCTGCTATTAGAAGGAAAAGGAGCTCCCCGCGGGCGGGGGCGGGGTGGTGACGTCACGGCCCGGCAGCTGACGTCAGGGGCGCCCCGCCAGGAGTCCCTCAGCAAGCGGGCCCGCCGGGGTCTCTGCAGTGAGTGCGTGTTTGCCTATATACGTGTCCACCCTTGTGCGCGTGTGCACACCTGTGTCTCCATGCGCCGCCCCCCGCCGGGGGACGCCCTGGCCCTCGGAGTTCTCCGCTGGGTCTACGGTTTGGTCCAAGCAGGCCGACTCCTAAGGGTGCGACCCCCCCCTCCTCTCCTCCCCTCCCTACCCCCTTTTTTTTTTTTTTTTTTTTTTTTGCGGTACGCGGGCCTCTCA
>NW_021145347.1:129093-141171 GCF_002837175.3 Physeter macrocephalus
GGCCCAGCGGCCATGGCTCACGGGCCCAGCCGCTCCGCGGCACGCGGGATCCTCCCGGACCGGGGCACGAACCCGCGCCCCCCGCATCGGCAGGCGGGCTCCCAACCACTGCGCCACCAGGGAAGCCCCCTACCCCTTTTTGCTCTCTGAATTTGTCACCTCCCCGGCCTTGCGCGCGTTGTCTCTTACCTTGGTGGACCTTTCCGGGGGGTGCGCGCGCAGGTGTATGCCCACAGGCGCATACTCCCAGACATGCACACACTTTCCGGGGGGTGCGCGCGCAGGTGTATGCCCACAGGCGCATACACTCCCAGACATGCACACAGTGGTGCCCTGGTGCACACAAAGGGACACAGGGGACCATAGCAATCTCCCAGCTACACAGCCACACACGTGCCCACTCACATGTGCTCACACACACAGGGCCCTAGGTCTGGCTGGGAGGTAGTGCAGGCCCCCCAGCCCCGGGGCCCCTGGCCTCTTGTGGGAGGGGGGCATTGAGGAAGGGGCGGCAGAGGGGGAAGGGAGGCCTTGTCAAGGACACCAGCAAGGAAAAGAGAAAAAAAAATCAAGTGGAAGAAATAAAATCAAAAGGCTTTTAAGGCTGCTCTCCCCAAGTAGTTGATGTCTTGGCTGCGATTGCCGGCAATGAAATATTGTGCTCTCTGAACGCTTAATGCACAGAGCCCTGCAACCCCCTCCCCCAGCTGAGAGGCAGTCCCCTCTCCTCTCCTTCCCTCCCTCTCCTTCCCTCCCTCTCCTTCCCTCCTCTCCCATCCTCCCTGGCAGATCTGCCTCCTTGCTCCCAGAAGGGCCCAGAGTGTGTGGTGGAGGGCGCAGCTGATGCCCCACTTCCAGCCTGGCACTGACCCCATGACACGCTCCAGAAGCCACAGCTGGCATGGGGGCCCCAGCCCACAGCCTGGGCAGGAGGGGAGAGCCCACCTCTGGGCTGGGACCCCGGCTGATGCCTGGCAGTTGTGGTGTTCAGGGCTCTCCCTGCAGAGATGCCGGGTCTGGGAACTTCAAGCTGAGGCACCCTCAGCCAGGAAGGGAAGAACATGGAGATCCATGTGTGCCTGATAGGGATCCCCAGCAGCCTGGAGAGGCTGAGGCGCTTGGAGATTGTGTGTGTGTGTGTGTGTGTGTGTGTGTGTGTGTGTGTGTGCGCGCGTGTGTGTGTGTGTCTGTCTGTCTGTCTGTCTGTGCATGGGGGGGTGGGGGGGTGGGTGGATGGTTAGAGGGAGTCCTGCCCTAATTCTCAGCCTTTAGTTAGAAACTGAGCTCAGGAATGGTTAAAAGGCCTGCCTGCTGTCTCAGCTCACATTCCAGCTCCATCACTTCCTGGCTCTGTGACTTTGGGCCAGCTCTGAGCCTCCGGTGCCCGAGTTCCACGCCGGGGAAGATGGAGCAAATAATAGAACTGGCCTCAGAGGGTTATCGGAGGATTAGAAGAGAAAATATAAGCAAAGCGCTCAGCACAGGGCCCGCGCACGGGGAAGGAGGTGCCTAAGTGGGGCTAATGATCTCTGTAATCTCCCCACTGGCTCCACCCCCCTAGCCCGGGACTTAGAGGGGCCTGGCTGGGAGCAGCCTGAGAGGTGGTGCAGCCCTCCAAGCCCCTTCTCCTTCTCATCCTTCTCCTCCTCTCTCACCCTTGCTTCCACACCGCCCCCCCCGCCCCCAGGCAGCTGTTCACCATGCCTTTCTGTCAGGGCAGCCAAATTGGCCAAATCTCTGTAATGCTAAAAAATTGGCCCATTTGCTGGCAGAGAACATTGACAGAAGGGGAGAGCAGTGTGCACCGCAGCCACAGATGAGCGGGGTGGGGTGAGGGGGGTGTGGGGATGTGATGGGGCTCTGGGTCTCCTGGGGGAGCCATCACGGCCCAGGGAATGGGCAGCTACCAGGGTGTGTGTGTGTGTGTGTGTGTGTGATTGGGGCCCCACGGTATGCCAGACATGCTGCTGGGGGCTTTCATAGCATCACTTCCTATAAACCCAGCAACAGCCCTGAGGCTTTGCCCTTGTAATCATTCCCATGTTACAGATGAGGAAACTGAGGCTCGGAGACAGGAAGGACTGAAGCAAAGTAGCTCAGTGGGTCTCAGGGAGGGGACTCACCCCCTGGTCCCAGATTCCACTGGTCTCCATGGAGCCCCCTTCCCAGGTGGCCCAGCGACCCCCCAAATGCCCCAGGAGCCTGGCTCCTGAAGTCTCTGCCCTCTGTCCTGCCTCCTGGCCCTGCCCCATGGGGATTTCTCACTGCACTGGGGCGGCCGACCAGGCAGTTCACCTTGCTGGGATCAGCCATGCCCAGATGCTCCTCAGTGGGGAGGATGAGGCGTGGGAGGAGGTCCTGGGCGCCCGGACGGGGATGGGGGAGCGGGGCTGAGGGCTGCTGGCCGGCCCCAGCCTTCCCTCCAGGAGGTGCCTACATGAGACTGCCCCCCTGTGCATTCTCTCAGATGGACGTTATTGTCCCCACGTTTGAATGAGGAAACTGAGGCTTAAAGAGGCCAAGTGATATGTTCGCAGCTAGGAAATTGTGGTGCTGGGATTTAATCCATATTCATCTGACTCCAGAGCCTGAGATTTTTAATCCTTTTTCTCCAGTGATGGAAAGCTACCTCACCGGGTGTCATGTCCTATTCAAGGACAGTTTCAATCCTGAAATTGTTTTCATTCATTCTTTCATATTCTGTAAATGTTAAGTGCCTCCTAGTGCCAGCACTGTGCGCTGGGGACACATGATGGATAAGACCCTTGCCTGCTCCGGGGCCCGGCTGCTGCACGCAGCTCCCTCACTCCTGCAGACCCCGGGAGGCCCTGGCGACCTCTGCACTGCTCAGCGATCCTCGCCTCTTCCCTTCCTCTCTTGCTTCCTTGCTCTGCTTGCACACAGATGCCAGTGAACCGAGCTATACGGGCACAGGGTCACCATGCCTGCCCTTGAGAGGCCAGGGAGCTGCTAGGGTGTCCTTCCTCTGCAGTCCCCAGCCCCCATCTCCTACTCCCGTCAGACCTCAGGCAAGGAGGCAGGTACCTGGCTGTTCCCTGAGGATATGATTGACCTTTTGGCCCCCCTGAATGACCAATACAACAAGGCCAATGCCCTGGGCTGAAGAGAGAAAGGCTGGCAGCCTTGGGAAGAGCCTTCTTTTCTGGCTACAATCCAGTCCTGTGTCCCGAGATATCCCCAAGGATCCTGCTGAGCTGCTGCATGCCCTGTCCCCGTGGGCAGCCACCTCCCTGCCCCCCACCCCCCAGGCCTGACCGTTCATCCCCAACTTGGCCACCGTGCACAAGAGGTGAATGAGCCCCAAGAGTTGTGGCCCAGAAAATGAGGGGATGCTGAGGGAGATGGGGCACTCTGGCCTCTGGCTGGCTGGAGACAAAACTAGAATCCAGCCTCTCAAGTGATATGGCTCCTTTTGACCACCTTCCTACCTCCATCCCTGGCAAAGTTCAGCCAGAGGGAGGCTTCGGGTAGGACTGCCAAGGCCCAGCAGAGCAACGAGGTGGCTGGCTGCTGCTGGGTCCTCAGGAAGCTGGGCCAGGAGGAGGGGATGCCTCTGATCGCTAAATCCTGAGTAGACCAAGTGTCTCTCTCCCCACTGTCTTTTCCCCTTGTCCTCTGGCTTGATTCCCTAGGCTACTCGACTGAGAGGTGGTGATGTATATTGGCTATGACTTTGGGCTCTAGTATCAGGCAGTTTCGGTTCAAGTCCTTCCTCTGCTGCTTTCTGGCTCCGTGACTTTGGGCAAGCTCCTTCACTGTACACCTTGGTTTCCCTAGCTGTAAAATGGGAGGATAATACTGGCGTCTACTTCTTGAGTATTGTGAGAATTCATTACGAACAAATGCCCTTTATTAGAACAGTGACTGGTACAGTGTGAGCCCTGATGGCAATGATGGTGGTGGTGATTTGGATGGAAATGATGATGATGATTGAGAAAGTGATGGTGATGATGGTGGGTGGAGATATTGATGGTGAGCTTGGCAAAAATTCGGGTGGCAATAGAGAAGGTGATGGCAGTGGTGCTGATGGTAACAGAGATGGGAAGGATGAAAAGGATGGGGTGATGCAATTCCTGGCCCACAGGAAGGGAGAGGACAAGCAGAGAGAACGGAGGTATGAAACAGGTGCTGATCAGTGACCTTTCACCTGCCCCACCCAGCAAGGCCCAGCTGCTCTTAGCCCACCACCCCTAGCCAGCCTGGGAGAAGGCGGGGGCCTTGCTTCTTTCCAGCCTGACACTGACCGGGCATTAGTCCGGGCTCCGATCTGGCCATAGCCTCTTGGCCCCATCTAGGCCTCTGGGGAGTGTCCACAGGTCCCGATGGACAGGGCAAGCCATGCCTCTCCTGCCTCAAGGGACTTGTCAGCAGGTGACCATGGTGTCCAGAGTGGCAGGCATAGCGCTGTGCATGGGCCTTGGGCAGGGGTCTTAAGGCTGTGGCCCTTCCCTCTAGACTCTGAGGAGGGTCAGAGTAGGGCTGTGGAACTCTGGCAGGCTCTGCAGGAGTGGACAGTTAGGTGGCTTGGAGGGTCAGGTTGACATATGCTTCTGAGTGTGTCATCAGACCACCTCCAATCCCATTCCACCGCTGACAAGCCAGTGGGTCTTGGCTGTTTCTTAATCCCTGAGTCTCAGCTTTGTCACCGTCCTGACACATGGAAAAATAATGGTATCTATTTGGTAATAGCTATTTTTGTAATAATCCTATGAATTAGGAGCTCAGCAAAGTGCCTGGCATCTAGGAGGCACTTGGCAGATGTGGCTTTTGCTGTCTCTGATGGGCTGCACAGATCCTGGCCAGGGCCAGACCCTGTGTGCTCATGGGCCGGGCCAGGGGCCGGGCTGGGATCGCCTGCTGCTGGGCCTCGTGACAGGAGGACTGGGCTGGCAGTCTGGGCTCAGACGTCCTACCTCCCTGTCCCTTCCCCTGGCCCTCAGTTGCCCCCATCTCCCAGCCTCCCCCTGTGCCCTCTCCACAGGCTGGTGAGGGCTCTGACGTGTGAAATAAAAAGGGATTTTAATTACCTCTCAGCAAAACAGCAATTAGAGAGAATCACAGCACAACAGCAGTCCCTCCCCCACGCCCTCCCCCTGCCAGGTTCGCCTTCACCTCTTTTTCTCCAGCTCCCCCAGGCTCTGAGGCTGGATGGAACAGGAAGTCCTCCAGTTCAGCTCAGACCCCCTGTGCCCCAGGGGTGGGGTGGGGAAGCCAAAGGACGGGAGGGGGGTCTGTGCTGGGGGCGGGGCAGGGGTGCAAAGGGGCGCTCAGGTGGGGCCTCCCCGTGCCTCCATACCCTGCAGGCAGCCGGTACCCACCTCTCTGGGGTCCGTGTGGGCCCCCCAGGGCTATGCATCCACTGCGTGTGCCCTGGTACGCTCCCGTCCGTGTGTGTGTGCGTGGCTAGCACGTGTGAACGCCCGTGTGTGCATGCAAGCGTGTCAGCAACCTGGGGCAGTGCAACCCCTAGGATGGGCCCGCCACGCTGGGAAACAGCGCGGTTTCCAACAGGCTTTTAAAATAATTGCCTGCGACCCTGAGCTGTAGCTCTCTGTCCTCTGTCCGCTGGCCGCCCCCCTCCCCCGCCCCCCTTGCCAGGGGTCACTTCTCGGTCCATCTGCAGAGCCTGGGGCACCTGTGCCGCATTTGGGGAGGGGGCCAGAGAGGGCGGGGTGGGGTGTCCCCACAGGTGGCCTGAGGCTGGGGGAGGTGGTGGGTGGCTGATTGAAGCGGTAATTGCAGGCAGCAGGCCCTAGCTAATGCATGTTATGATTAAGCCCCATTACTGAGGCGCTCAAGCACGCGGGTGGGGCGGGCGGCGGGCGGCGGGGAGGAGGCCGACTGTGTGCCGGCCTGCGCTGGGACTGACTGACGGTCTTTCTCATGGGGAGGGGCAGGCGGGGGCCACTGCCACCTCCGTGGTCCCCTCCCCCTCCAGCGCTGTAGCCTGCCCAGCCGAGACAGGAGAGCCAGAGCCTCAAGGTAGGAAAGGCATCCCCCAAACACACGTGCCCACCCCTGGGCAGAGGGCTGAAAGCCCCTGTTCAGTTCTCTCAGGGGCCCAGCCGGCTTGGGAGGAGTGACCTCCTGGCCATTAATCCTGGGGTTCCGGTGGCTCTGTCAGGGGCCCCCTGGTAACCATAAGCCCCCAGCCTCAGTGCCTGGCAACATCCTGTCCTTGGGTTGCAGAAGCCAGAACAGCTATATTTGGACGGCTGACATCAGGGACCCAGGTCCACCCCATTTCATTGGGTGCCATAGGTGGCTAATCAGGGACCCCTCATGCCCACTGGGATGAGGATAGGGCAGGCCAGAGCCCACCCAGCCCCCGCAACGTGGGCCCTGAAGTCTGGACTACCTCTCCATGGAAAATGGACTTCATCCCCCTTCTTTTACAGAGCCCCAGAGAGGTTATACAACTTTTCCAAAAACTCACTGTAGGGCCCGGGTCAGAGTGTTAACCTAGTATTCCAGCTTGGACACTCACAAGCTGTGTGACTTTGTGAAAATCACTTAACCTCTCAGGGCCTCAGTTGCTGCCTCTATAAAATGGTGATACTAGTAGCACCTACTCCTAGAATTCTGAGGATTGAAGGAGACAGATAACTCAGCACTTAAAGCCCAGGACCTGGCCCAGAAGTCAGCTGCTAATATTCTCACACAAACTTTGCTCTTTCACCCATAGCTTCTGCGGTAGGCAAAATTCTAAGATGCCCCCCCCAGGATTCCTGGACCCTGGTGTACACACATACTTCTCTCTGTTATTCAAGCAAACATAAATCTAGGTACTATTCTGAAGGGATTTTGCAGATGGAATTAAGATTCCAAATCAGTTGACCTTAAGATAGGGAGATTATCAGACCTAATTACTTAGGCCCTTTAGAAGCAGTTTCTCTGGCTGGTGGCTGAAAGGTAGACAGATTCAAAGCATGAGAAGAATTCAATGTGGCAGAGATTTTCCATTGATGGCTTTGGAGTTGGAGGGGTCACAAGGCAAGGAACGCAGCGGCCTCTCCTAGCTGAGAGCAGCCCCTGGTTGATAGCCAGCAAAGAAGGGACACCTTGATTCTCCAACTGAAGGAACGGAATTCTGCCACCACCAATGAGCTGGGAAGAGAAGCCTGAGCCCCCGAGGGAGCCCAGCCCCAGCGGACCCAGACTTCAGCCCTGTGAGGGCCTGAGCAGAGACTCCAGCCACGCCACGCCCAGACTTCTGACCTACAGAAACGGAGACAATAAATTCCTGTTGTCTTAAGTTGCTGCGTTTGTGGTATTTTGTTACACAGCAATAGAAAACCAAGAACCCGCTTTGGTAAGTTCTGGCAGAAGGCCCTCGGACATCCCGCTAGGAGGGAGCTTGGTGCCAGGCTGAGGGCAGCAGTGGGTGGACCCCTGCGAGGCCAGAGCACCTGCCTGGGGCTCTAAGGGGCAGAGGGGAGGCAGACACTTGGCCGCCAGGCTTCCTGCCTGGGGGCCAGCCGGGGGCCGGGGACCTCGGCATCCTGCTGCCTGTCCTCAAATGTGACCTATCACTGCATCCAGAGGATGTCTGCGGGAGCCCCTCGCCATGCACCACCGCAGCCCACAACCCGGGGCGGGGGGCCGTAGGCAGAGGCGGGCGTGGATGTTCACGGGCGAGCATAGGTGTTGGATGGGAGCTCTGATTCCGGACTCCTGCCTTCTATCCCGAAGCTCCTCATCAAGGACAGCCCCCCTGCAAAACACACAGCTTAGAGGGAGGCCCCACCCAGGGCCAGGGCCCTGCGCCCAGCCCCCCGAGTCCCTCTGTGCCCTGCTGTCCCCTCCTCTCGGCAGCCCTGCTTTCTCTCCTGCAAGGGACAATTAGTGGCCTTGGCTTTAATTAGCTAACGATCCCCTTCAGCTCCAATCACTCGAAATGACGAGGGAGTGCTGGGGGAGGGGACCTCAGCCCAGGGACCCTGGGAAGCCTGCAAGAGGCCCTTCAGGTCCTGCTGGCTTCTCTGGGCTCTGCCCATCCCAAGCCCCCCTCCTTGCGTCACAGGCGATGGGCTGCGGGGACCCTGACAGGAAGGTGCGTCCCAGCCCCTGGGGTCCACCTTCCCATTCCCCACCCCCAGCCCCTGTGGCCTGCTTTGCACCCTGAGGCAGGAGCTGAGCCACCTGTTGTGGCCTGTCCATCATACAGTGAGCCCAAGGGGACTGACTGTCAGAGCCAGAGGCCCGCAGACCTCAGACTCTCCACCGCCTCTCCTCCCTGCCCCCCTGAATCACCACCCCACTTGGGCTCTGTCCACCTGGGCCACAGCACAACGGCCTGTGGCCAAGGCCCTGCCACTCAGGCTGGGCAGGAAGGACAGGGTGACGGGGACATCTGGGGTCCCGACAGAGCTGAGGAAAAGAGGCCATGAAGACGCCAGGTCACAAGACAACCTCAGGTGGGGACAAAGGCGGTACGGGATGTACCCAGGGCAACAGACAGGAAACAACTGGGCACTTCAGACAGCGAGACCCAGGAAGGGCCCTTGCAGGTGGGGTGGGGAGGGGAGGCCAAGGCCCAGCTGCAGGCCCTGAGATTCCTCCTGACGTCTCTGGGCAAAGCCAGCCTTGGCACCTGCCTGGTCCCCGACATTCAGCGCTCCCAACACAGTTCCTGGACTGAGATCCCAGCCGGGCCCCTGGCTCCGTGCTGCCTTCCTGTGGGTTCTGAGTGCCCCGGCCTGTCCCCCTCAGAGTGTCCTTTCATCTCCCAGCTCAGGGCGTGCATGTCCCCAAGAATCCAAATGCCGCAGACATGGGTTCAAATCTCAGAGTGCTTGTGAGCTGGGTGAACCTGGGCAACTTTCTTTCCTTCCCTGGGCCTCAGTGTCCTCCCTGTAAATTGGGGCCAATGACAAGGGCCTCCTGGTGGGGATACAGGGACCCAGCGCGGGGAAGCAGGCAGAGAGCTTGGACAGAGCATGCGCGCGGGAGCTGCCCCACACGTGTTACTGTCGGGGCTCCGCCACGGCTCTGGGGGTGAGGGCAGCCCAGATCCGACAGCCCAGACCACGCACCAGGCTCCAGGGTGACCACATGGTCATGTCTGTCCTGCAAGGAGAGGCCCTCAGGCAGCCTCCCTCAGGTGGGCACCTGCTTGGCCCTAGGGACTAACAGGGGATCCGGAAAGCTTGAAATGGACCCAAAGGAGGACAAGAGGGGACGCTAGAACAAAGGAGCGAAGGTGGGAGCCCAGTCCCCTGAGGAGGCAGGACACTGGGGGGAGCTTGAGTGAGGAGACTGGAAAGGGGGCCGGAGCCACACCAAGGAAGCCTTGACGCTGGCACGGAGGCTGTGGGGCAGGAATGGACAGGACGCAGCAGCAGCGGAGCCTGGGTGGGCAGGGGGGAGAGACGCCCTTCCCCCAGTAAGGCAGGGAGAAGAGCTAAGGGCCGGAGCTCGGACAGGATGGGCTGGGAAAGAGGCGAGGGAGAGAGACGCCTTCCCAAAGCCAGATGCTGGGACTTGGCCCTGAAGTAAGGGATGAGGAAGAGGAGAAAAGTCGAAGATGAGCTGGGCTTGGAACGCAGGGGGCCTCCCCAGCCAGCAGGTACAGGTGGGACCTGAGGCCAGAGGGCAGGGTTGGGAGGCTGGGCCACCACCTGGGTGTGAACAAGACTACCTGTGTCCCTCGGCTGGGGGTGGTGACAAGGGGACCTCTGTGTGGGAGACGCTGGTGTATGCCCATGGGTACAGGGCACTAAATCACACGGCTCGTGGTGTCCCGTTTACTTAAAAAAATAAAGCAATGCTGGCATGGGCCTAGATGCTCATGCTGAAGCGGTCACAGAGCTTACCTTACCTTGGGGAGGGCTGGGAGCAGGACGTGTGTGAAGGAGGGCCTTCTGCCCCCAACACGCTTGTGTTGTTAAAGCCTCATAAGACAAGAATGTATTTCTGTATATTTCTTGTATGAAATAAGAACTGATCTAGAGCTTGGTAGGTGACCCCAGAGAAGAATCTGCGCACAGGGGGCATGGAAGTCTACCACAGGGGGCGTGGGGGAGGGGAGGAACGGCCCCCTCTTGTCGTCTGATGGGTCCCAGAGCCAAGGAGAGCTGTGTGTAGGGACTGAAAGCCTGGGCAGGTTTATAGGTGGGGCGCTGCCCCACTGTGAGACCTGGCCCTGGGAGATACTTCACACAGGCTGTTCCATGAGCCAACCACAGCTGTGTGAGAACGTTCCACGTCTATCAAATACCTCGGCTGTGCCGGGCTCTGGGCTGCACAGCTGAGTAAGATGCAGGAAGTGTAGTGGGTGCCCAGGGAGGGCAAGCCCCCACCCATGGAGGTAGCACAGGACCAGAGGAGAGAAGCTGGCATCCCAAGAAGGCTGCGTGGCAATTGGCCAATGGAAGAGACGCCGGGAGAAGGATGTTCCAAGCAGCCGGAACAGCAAGTGCTAAGTCCCTGAGATGAGTGAGAGCCAGCTAAGGTCTGGGAAACGACGACAGGTCACAGTGACCAGGGGAAGAGAGGCAGGGGGCAGGGAGACAGAGAGAGGGAGAAGAGCAAAGAAGGTCACTGCCTCGGGGCCACTTAGGTGTGAGCTCTATCCTGGGGTGAGGAGGGTCACTGGGAGACGGAGGCCAGTCGGGGGACTGGGGCAGCTCTTCAGGCTGGGGTGGGCGTAGCAAGGTGTCGGGACCTAGCAGAGGAGCTCAGCTGGGGGTCTGCACTGGGGAGCCTCTGGAGCCCAGCCCCGTGAGGGCCAGGAAGTTTGGGGGAGGAGATGGACAAGGCCGGGAAGCCCAAGGGCTGTCCTCCCTCCAGGGCCCAGGAATCTGAAAGCACGTGGAGAGCAAGGTCCCTAGCCCCTTGCCCGGCCAGGAGCAGATCCCACTGGGAGCTCAGGCAGGGCCCACGGGCACCCTACTCACCCCAACTGGTGATAGCAACAGAGTGGAATGAAGGCACAGGCTGGGTGGTGGGGTACATGGACCGGACCCTTGCACCCAGCTTTCCAACAGGAGTCTGAGTCAATACAGTAGTGTCTGCCCGGCAGCTCCGGCCTTTCCCACCCCCTCCCTGCCACCCTGGCCACTTGGGAGAGCCATTTCATTTCTCAAATTAAAAATCCATTTTGTGCTGTGAATAATAGATGGAATGAGCCCTGGGAGGCTGGGCGGAGGACAGGAAGCTGGTTGGGGGACATGTTTTCCAAGGCAAGGAGGATCCTGCGGCACTGCTGGAGGCGGGGGGTGGACTGGTGGGGGTGGGACGGAACAGGGGGGCATCTCCCAGAGCAGAGGCAGTGCTAGGGGGTCAGGTTCGAGCAGCAGGCACACAGAGGCCCAGTCTGTGCCTACACATGCAGGCCAGACAGGTGCAGAAATGGGTCTGATCGCGATGGGCTCCAGGCAGCCCTCCTCTGAGGTCAAGCACTTAGCACCTCACTTGGTGGAAGCTGACTAGATGGGAGTCATTAGTGTGGGGACGGCTGTACCCATAGAGTGGGGCATAGAAGGGGCTGCTCTGACCCCTTCCCCAGAATCCAGACCCGGTGATGCCCCGCTCAGCAGGGCGGGCTGGGATCTGGGAAGGGAAGAGGCGGAGGCTCCCCTCACTTCGGCCCCTAGCACTGCGCCCCTTTCTCTCTGCGGCCAGCTCTCCGTGCCCCGAACCAGGCATCTAGCTGCCTCCTCAGGGCCCGGCTGCGTCCTGTCCTTCTCCTGCTCCTCAGTCGGGAGGGGACACCGGGAGATTCAAAGGGAGAGTGAGGAAGCTGGGGGCCAGATGCCTAGTGCCCTCCACGCAGCTTCCCTTTCTGAGGAGGGACAGAAGGGCACAGGAGGCGGGGCCTGGTCACTCTTTATCGGTGGGCGGTGCAGGCGGACTAGGACGGAGTGGTCACGGGCCCAGTCCCCTGTCAGCTCCCGTGGGTCCTAGTTGCTGAGCTCAGGCCTGGGGGAGCCTCCGGGCTGGGGTGAGGGATGAGGTGCTGTACAGAGAGGCGAGATGGAGCCAGGCAGGCAGACGGGGTGGCCTGGCCGGGGGCTGGGAGGCAGATGAACAGATCAATGGCAGCTGAGAGTCTGG
>NW_021145348.1:0-33513 GCF_002837175.3 Physeter macrocephalus
TCAACGTATTATAGTCAAACAATACCTGAAACAGAATGCCAATTATGCCTTCTAGGAATCAATTCTGAGGGATCTCTTCTTTTAAAATTCAGCCTGTAGGACTTCCCTGGTGGCCCAGTGGTTAAGAATCTGCCTGCCAATGCAGGGGACACAGGTTCAAGCCCTGGTCCAGGAAGATCCCACATACCGCGGAGCAAGTAAGCCCGTGAGCCACAACTACTGAAGCCCGCGCACCTAGAGCTCTCTAGAGCCCGCGAGCCACAACTACTGAGCCCACGCACCGCAACTACTGAAGCCCGCGCGCCTAGAGCCCGTGCTCCGCAACAAGAGAAGCCACCGCAATGAGAAGCCCGTGCACCACAATGAAGAGTAGCCTCTGCTTGCCACAACTAGAGAAAGCCTGCGTGCAGCAAGGAAGACCCAATGCAGCCAAAAAAAAAAAAAAAAAAAAAAGAAAAAAAAAAAGAAAAAAATTCAACCTGTAAAGGGCTTGCTTCTCTGGTACTGGAAAAAAGGGGACAAATGTGACCTATCCATTTCTTAACATACTATTTCAAATTTGTGAACTGAGACATTGAATAAAGGTCTGCAATTGGCCTCTGCCAACAGCTCAGTACACAGTGGGACTGCAGTTCTATAGCCCAGAAAAAAAAGTTCAGTTATTTCGTTTTAATTCCCATTAGTCAACTTGACACAAAATAAGATTATTTCATGAGTTCTTTTTCAACTCTTGTAGAAAAAGGTTTTTGGATGCTATTTTTATTGGTGGTAAAATGAAAGCAAATATACACAAATTCCATCACATTAAAACAATGGTATCCCTGAGCATCAAGTAGAGAACCAAATCCCTAAAATACTTCCTATAATCTATTCAATCCAAGTCAGCAAGTTCTTGTTAAAAGTTTACTATGTGCTTGAAAGAAGCTGAAGGCGTTCTAATTAGATGAAAGAAAATTGGACTACTCACCTGTAAAATAAACCACTAGCAAACATAGAGAGTTGAGGTCCTACAATGGCAACCACTGATGGCGTAATCAAATTTGAAGCAGAGAACACTCCATAAATAATTGCCATGCTGCACACATAACACACAAAAGGAAAAAAACAACACTCTTGAAACACTGTCTCAAAAGATCACTTTTTCAAACCCACTTAGTCTATAGTTTACTTTGCAATAAGCACTCATATTCTTTAGTCAGAATTTATAATTATATCCTTGCACTGAATGTCATATTAAAGTTTTCATTTGTACAATACATTGAAGTCTTGTCAAATGTTTCTTTGAATCAGTCTGCCTTCGACAATATGGTTTTTAATGTACCAGTAAATTATAATAGCAACTAACACAGCTCTATGAAAAACGTATTATTATCCTCATTTTATGGAAAAGAGAAATGAAACACAGAGGGGTAAGTAACTTGCCAAAAGTCCAGCTGGATAGCTGGTCAGTGGTGGAGCCAGAATCCCATCCCTGGTAATCTGACTCCAGAGGCCCTAGTCAACCAATTTGCTCTACAAATTTAGCCTACAACTCCTGGCAACGGCATGAAATTTCACGGCTATAAATAATCACATAGTTATAACTTGCTTAAACCAGAATTTATTTAACTCAACCTAACGGTCTCACTTGAACATTATTCAGCTACTGTAGACCTGGCCCCAGTATATATGCCTTGCAGCAAAGGGTGACTAAAACCATTTCAAGAGTCATTTATAAGCCACTATTTATAAATCCAAGTAAATTATTCTTTGGCTTTTATGACTGTCTCAAATATCAAATGTTCTTTCATTTGTTCTTTACAGTATACGTGAAGACAAAACATTACAAAAAATTGTGGTATTATTATTAATCACTTGAAAAAATGGACATTAGCATCCTTTTACTCTCAATTATCATACATAAGGTCAGATTTAGGTTAGGTAACACAGAACCAAATAAGAACAGTTGGGGAGGAAGGGGGGAAGGGGTTGGCCGCAATCTATTATTTAACCATAGAGAAAATAAGAAATCTGTTAGTGTTTACACACAGGTATGTATTACATTCCCAACTTCAACCACAACGTACTAGCGACTTATGAAGATCTTTTCACTTCATTTTCTCCACCTGTAAAATTGGCACTGAACACCTTAACAAAAAGCTAAAAGCTCCTGATGACAAAATATTAATAATTACGAAATCACAAAAACAGGAAGACCAAATATTTCGAGAGTCATATAAAACATCCTCTGTTTGGGATTTGGAAGATGTAATTATGACAATACCTGAGTGCTTATTAAATGACAGCCACTGTGCCAAGCGCTTTACACGCATTGATCTGAGCAAGGAAACTGTGCTCATAGAAGCAACTTCCTAAGATATCACAGTAAATAAGTTTTGAAGCCAGTATTTCAAACCCAGTGTCTAATTCTATACGAAACCTAAACTCATCACCTTCATCCTATTATGTTCTCCTAAATAGTGTAGATACGGAAAAGAAAAAAAATCACTAATAATCTAATTACAATACGTTGCCTGTGATTTTGATGAAATTAAGCAACATCTGTGATATACAAAGTAAAACCAATCATACAGTACAATACCTGGTATAGCCACTGCCGTGAAAATCTGTGCTATTTAAGCTCCTGATGACAGTTTGCTGTGTGGAAGATAAAACTAATCAATGAAAACCTTTGGTAATTGCCCTCACCCCAGAAAGTCGCTCTCCAAATACTAGGAATAAAGTAAAAATTCAGGATGCCGAATACTTAATACTGAAATTCTAACACGAGAGAACAGAATGGACCACAGAACAGAAGGCAAACCAATGAGGGGCGTGTAGGGGCGGGGTGGGGAAGGGTGAAGACCATCTGTAACTAGCCCTTAGGTTTATTCCCTCAACTCTCCAAGTACTCATGTAGTCCTTAATATAAATAAAAAATAAAATAAATAGGTCCGCATACAAACCCCAAATCAAGTAAGAGAAATAAACGACCCCAACAAGAAACGTCTGCCACATGAAATCAAACCTAATCATGGAAAACGAGGAAGCGTAGGTGACAAAATAAAAGGTGCAACTTAAGCGCATTATTAGACATAACGTTGATTATCATTTTTGGAATGCATTATGATAAGCACTTCAAAGGAGGAAGATCAAATTCCAACTCACCGCTACATTTCCACAAGTTTGAAAGGCGGTGAACATAAACATAAAGGCAATTCCTAAAATAATGATGTTGAAAAGCTTTTTAGATTCCGGGGACATTTCGGCTCAACTCTGCCAAAAGGTCGGCGGCAGCACAGGGCAGTCAGCTCTCCTCGGGGGGAACCCACTGCAATCCTGGGAGAAGAAATGAGATGGTGAGAGGAGGAGGCAGATCCAGGAGCAGGGCAGCCAAGGTGTCAACTTCCAGGTCTTGGAGTGGAATCCCGGGCTTAGGGTGAAGTTCTCCCCACGGGTATAGTTAGGACATTCCTAGGACACGATCCGAGTAGGGAAGAGCCCAACACCCGGAGAAGCGCCAAGAACGTTGGAGCTGCAACTTAAGGGGCCCGAGAGGGGTATATAGGGCCAAGGGCCTGAGGCAGCAGCCAGCACGGCCCCGCCCTCCCTGCCCTGACTCACCGCAGGTCAGGCGACCCGGTCACCTGACCGCAGCCGCGGCGCCCGCCACTGGGCCTGGTGGGAAATGTAGTCCTGGGCGACCCGGGACGTGCAAGCACGCCGCTAGGGCTCCCTCACCCTCTCCGGGGGAGAGGGGACAACCTCGTGGGCTCCGGCAAGGAGGGTGGGGTGCTAAAACGCGGAACCCAGCGAAGGAGACAGGAACTGCGGAAGGGGGCCTGAAGACGCGGTCTGAGGAGGCCAGAAACACAGAGGGGCAAGGTGAAGGAGTACGCCCCCCGAC
Organism: Physeter macrocephalus; assembly: GCF_002837175.3. Classification (NCBI taxonomy): domain Eukaryota; kingdom Metazoa; phylum Chordata; class Mammalia; order Artiodactyla; family Physeteridae; genus Physeter; species Physeter macrocephalus. Next base: position 3,887 of record NW_021145348.1, read on the forward strand.
AGAGGCGGGGCGGACGTCCGAGCAGAAAAGCTGCTTGGAGCTTAGAAATTGGCATGAAAAGAAGGCGGAGCCCAGTAGGGGAGCACCTCCCTTTCCTGCCGTCACAGCGGGCTTCGCAGCCGGAAGGAGCGTTTCGCGGGCTTTCCAACTGCCGGCAAATCCCGCTCCCCCTCCCATCGGCAGTGACTGAGCGCTTTTCGACCCGCCCGCGGGGCTCTGCGCAGGCGCGCCGGACAGGGGCGGGGCTCGCGGCAGGGACGTTACGGGGCGGGGCGAGACGAGCCAATCAGAGGATTCATTTCCGGGTGGCGCGGGCGCCATTTTGTGAGGAGGGATATAAACGGGCGCTGGAGCCGGCCGCCGGCCCAGTTGCTTCTCCGGTGGAGCCGCGTGTCGAGCTGTTTTTCAGTTTTCCTAGTCAGGCCTTTCCAAACGTTTCCACGCGGAAACCAATCGCCAGGGGAGAGGCGCGGCGTCGAGCCGAGCTAGTCTGACGGAACCGCCGCCGCAGCCGAGCGCGCGAGCCCGCCGGGGCGTTAGTCCGTCGGCGCGCAGTCACGGGCCCCGGCCCGACTCCTCAGAGCCATGAGTTACGGCCGCCCGCCTCCCGATGTGGAGGGCATGACCTCTCTCAAGGTGGACAACCTGACCTACCGCACCTCGCCAGACACCCTGAGGCGCGTGTTCGAGAAGTATGGACGCGTCGGCGACGTGTACATCCCGCGGGACCGCTACACCAAGGAGTCTCGCGGCTTTGCCTTCGTCCGCTTCCACGACAAGCGCGACGCTGAGGATGCCATGGACGCCATGGATGGGGCGGTGCTGGACGGCCGCGAGTTGCGGGTGCAGATGGCGCGCTACGGCCGCCCCCCGGACTCGCACCATAGCCGCCGGGGACCCCCGCCCCGTAGATACGGGGGCGGTGGCTACGGACGTCGGAGCCGCAGGTAAGCGGGTGGGCGTCGCGGCCGGGGCTCCGGGAGGGCCTGGGTGACTCACAAAGGCCTGCGGGGGACACGTGGTGGCGGCCGGGCAGAGCCGGCGAGCTGCGAGAGGGCGGGGGCCCCCTTCTCGCGACCAGGGAAATGGCGTCTGGCGGCGAGATAATGGCGGCCTGGGCGGGCGGGCGGGCGGGCGGGGCCGCGGTACCCTGACGAATAAATCTGTTAAAAAAGAGAGAAAGAAAATGGGGAGAGATGCTGAACTGATGCCCTGTTAGAAGCATGAAAGGACATCCATAGAAACAGGAAGGCAGAGACAAGGGAGTGTGCAGATGTAGTGGTAGTAGCATGTGAATCAGATCCACAGAAGCTCCATGCATACTCTGCTGATGCTAGAGTGATGGTGAAGATCATTTTTCTTCAAGATATGATTTGGACATGGCTTCCCTAAGCCCTCCTCATATCTGATATAAGAACTTTGGCACCGTATGTCCTACATGTAGAAAAGAACCCCCTGGCCCAGGTCCAAGGGATTGCATATTAGTGTCATCTCAGGAGGCCTCCCTGATGAAAGAAGTCAATCAGAAAGAGATGTAGTATCATGTGGTCTCTTCCAGTGTAATATGTTTCCTTATATAGATATTGAGAACTATTCAAAGCATGCAGGCCTTATAACCTAGTTCACTGCTTACCTAGGGATCTATATCTACTGTCTCCATCCCTCTATTTTCTCAAATAAAAATAATGATAGAGTTGCTTCTCTGGTGGAGTCGCGTGTTGAGCTCTTTTTCAGTTTTCCTAGTCAGGCCTTTTCAAACGTTTCCACGCGGAAACCAACCGCCGGGGAGAGGGGCGGCGTCGAGCCGAGCTAGTCTGATGAAACCGCCGCCGCAGCCGAGCACGCGAGCCCGCCAGGGCGTTAGTCCATCGGCGCGCAGTCACGGGCCCCGGCCCGACTCTTCAGAGCGACGAGTTACGGCCGCCCGCCTCCCGATGTGGAGGGCATGACCTCTCTCAAGGTGGACAACCTGACCTACCGCACCTCGCCAGACACCCTGAGGCGCGTGTTCGAGAAGTATGGACGCGTCGGCGACGTGTACATCCCGCGGGACCGCTACACCAAGGAGTCTCGCGGCTTTGCCTTCGTCCGCTTCCACGACAAGCGCGACGCTGAGGATGCCATGGACGCCATGGATGGGGCGGTGCTGGACGGCCGCGAGTTGCGGGTGCAGATGGCGCGCTACGGCCGCCCCCCGGACTCGCACCATAGCCGCCGGGGACCCCCGCCCCGTAGATACGGGGGCGGTGGCTACGGACGTCGGAGCCGCAGGTAAGCGGGTGGGCGTCGCGGCCGGGGCTCCGGGAGGGCCTGGGTGACTCACAAAGGCCTGCGGGGGACACGTGGTGGCGGCCGGGCAGAGCCGGCGAGCTGCGAGAGGGCGGGGGCCCCCTTCTCGCGACCAGGGAAATGGCGTCTGGCGGCGAGATAATGGCGGCCTGGGCGGGCGGGCGGGCGGGCGGGGCCGCGGAACCCTGACGCGCCGCCGTCCCTGTCCGCAGCCCTAGGCGGCGTCGCCGCAGCCGATCCCGGAGTCGGAGCCGGTCCAGGTCCCGGAGTCGATCTCGCTACAGCCGCTCCAAGTCTCGGTCCCGTACTCGCTCAAGATCGCGATCAACCTCCAAGTCCAGATCGGCGCGAAGGTCCAAGTCGAAGTCCTCGTCTGTCTCCAGATCTCGCTCGCGGTCCAGGTCCAGGTCTAGGTCCAGGAGTCCTCCACCCGTGTCCAAGAGGGAATCCAAGTCCAGGTCGCGATCCAAGAGTCCTCCCAAGTCTCCCGAAGAGGAAGGAGCGGTGTCCTCTTAAGCAAATGGTAATGTCTGCGGGGCTCCGAGACTCATGGCCCGAATTCAGAAATGGGGTTTGGAGTAGTTGTTTTGATCCGATTAATATAAAAGTGACTCCTCATGTTAGGAGTGCTGCTCTGAGCTAACTCAGCTTTGGGAGTAAAACTGAAGAGAGGGGTCTGCAGAAAGGATGTGTGTGAAGCTTAGATAATAATGGCTGTTTCATAAACTGTTTTGAGACCTATTAATGAAAATGACTATTTCTTGCTGTTTTTATCCAACGTCTGCATTTTCCCCTTTAAAGCTGCGGTCTCCTGTTTGATAAAAGAATATTGGCCAGTATTGCAGATTTTAACTGATTTGGCTGATCCTCCAGGGACCAGTTTCTGTGGGCGTGTATTGGAGCAGGTTTGTCTTTAAATGTTAAAGATGCACTATCCTCTTAGAGAAAACAATCAGTTCAACTATTGTTGTGCTGACTGGGACTTCATATTCTAATGGATGTGGCGCAAACGAATTGCAAAAACGAAGCAATGAACTTTTGGAACCAAAAGTTTACAGGTATTGATTGCACTGGGTGGGGAAAGGATAGTGTGTCTTTAACTCTCAAATTGTTTGGTCCTATTTTTTAAAAGGAAAGGGCCCTAAGTAGCTCAGATGTTAAAGCATTCTGAAATGCCAAATGTTTCATTTGAAAACTAAAAACTTAAAATATAGACTAATTGTCTGATCTCAAGTTGCTTTTGTTTGGATACAGCCCTCTTTTTTTTTTCTTTTCTTTTTTCCCCCCTTACCATTTTTCACCTTGGTTATTTGGCCAAGAATACATAAGCACAAACTTTTAATGCTGATGGTAGCCTTTGTGAAATTTTCCTAATTGGGCCTTTAAAAAACTGTGATTAGTGGCTGGTTGGAACCTTTCTGTAACCTACTGGTTTCACCAGACCCTTAGTAAGTACTGAAATTAAAACCATGTGCACCTTTGGTGATGTCATAATAATGGAAGGTAAACTGAACTTATTTTTTTTCAAACCTAGATGTGTCGACAAGCAACATAAAAGGAAGACTTGGGGGAAAAGGACCCACGTACTCAGTAGTACTCAGTCCACTGAAGAGTCCTTGGAACAAGCAACTGGCTATTGAAAAGGTTATTTTGTAACATTTTGTCTAACTTTTTACTTGTTTTAAGCTTTGCCTCAGGTGGCAAACTCATTTTATGTGCCATTTTGTTGCTGTTATTCAAATTTCTTGTAATTTAGTGAGGTGAACGGCTTCAGATTTCATTATTGGCTTGGATATTTGAGGTAAAATTTCCTTTTTGTTTATATAGTGCTGACTTTTTTTGTTTGAAATTAAACAGATTGGTAACCTAATTTGTGGCCTCCTGACTTTTAAGGAAACGTGTGCAGCCATTACACACAGCCTAAAGCTGTCAAGAGATTGACTCAACATTGCCTTCATACCTTAAAATTAAAAACCTACGAAAGTTGGTGTAAATTGTTTGTATATGTTATTTACCTTCAGGTCTAAATGGTAAACTGAACCCAAATTTGTATAAAGACTTTTCAGGTGAAAAGACTTGATTTTTTTTTTTTTTTTAAAGGATTGTTTACCAAACACAATTCTAATCTCTTCTCTTATGTATTTTTGTGCACTAGGCGCAGTTGTGTAGCAGTTGAGTAATGCTGGTTAGCTGTTAAGGTGGCGTGTTGCAGTGCAGAGTGCTTGGCTGTTTCCTGTTTTCTCCTGATTGCTCCTGTGTAAAGATGCCTTGTCGTGCAGAAACAAATGGCTGTCCAGTTTATTAAAATGCCTGACAACTGCACTTCCAGTCACCCGGGCCTTGCATATAAATAACGGAGCATACAGTGAGCACATCTAGCGATGATAATACACCTTTTTTTTTTCTTCCTCTCCCCCCCTCCCCCAAAAATGGTAAATCCGATCATCTTCATGTATGAACTTAAAATGTGGAAAATGTTAAGGAAACAAATGGTTTGTAACTTTGTAAGTACTTATAACATGGTGTATCTTTCTGCTCATGAATATTCTGTACTATAACCATTGTTTCTGTAGTTTAATTAAAACGTTTTCTTGGTGTTAGCTTTTCTCAGAATATGTCTCGGTCTTTTTTCCCCCGTTTATTTGAAAGACCTGTGCAATTATCTTGTGAATGTTACTGACTGTATAGAATGAAAGTGAAATGTTTAGTAGTTGATTTTTTTCCCCCCTAAGTTATAAAGTGGAAATGCCAGTTCAGTACCTACTATCCTCAATGCTCTAAGGTAGCACTTTGTTAAGGTTTTGAGTAACCCTCTTCTCATAACCTAATTTATGCCCTATTTTAATGATTTAGGAACAATCGAAGTTCTTTTTCTTATAGGAGTTTTAATTTTTGTTTTAATGGTTATGTGACCCGTCACAATCTAAAGCCAACAGATCTGACCATCTTCACATCCGCTGTAGTCACGCTGGAAGTGGTCTGAGTCATGCAGTTGGCTTGCCAGGTTGCTAATCAGTATTGACATTGTCCCAAAACAGCTTTTAGGTATAATTCAGAGACTGTCCTTTGCAAAGGAGATGACCAGCATTTCAACAGTATGTCTTCCTGGAAGGGCAGATTCTGCTATATCTTCTTTGTCTGCACCAAAAGACTCCAGAGGAATTTGGACACATTTCATGTCCCACTTGTAGAGCAAACCTTCAAGTGACCAGTCAGCACTGAAAAAAATAAATTATTTTTAAAAAACCAAGCTTTTCCTGTTTTGCTTTAGATATATTCTCATTATATCCTTAAACTACACACTGAATGAGTAGAGTAGTAAGGCTTGGCTTTAACTTTTAATAAAATTGGAAGTAAAGCAGGATTGTTCAGGCTTACCTTCTTACCTGGTAAGTAGACCACAATTGGACCTTGGGGTTCTTCTGCATCAAAAAGTAAACTGTAGTTAAAATGTCTTCAAAGTCTGGGAAGAAAAAAATTTCTTAATAGACTTTAATTCCATTGTATCTCTGACTAAATTTACTACTGAGAAGAGCAAAAAAGGTTTTACCTTCTGGTTCAAAGAACACATCGGATGCAAGAATAATGTCTTGCGGTGGTAGAGCCAGAAGATCCCGAGATACATGACCCCACGTGAGTCCCACAACATGCACCTGAGGCAGGTTATTCATTTGGCAGCTTTGCCGACAGATCTCTAGACAGTGAGGCAGCTCTGAACTGTCTGACAGTATTACTTCAGCACCACATTTTGCAGCCATGATTCCTGGAAGGCTCACTCCAGCCCCAATCTAATGACAAGGTTAAAGGTTTTGTTTAGAACTGCAAATAATGGATCTTGGCAAATGGTTTCTCATTTCATGCTTGCATTGGTCAATGCGTAAAGATAAGTTTGCCATATCTATAAAACATGCCATAATTTAACACTGCTTTACTATGTGGAGCTTCCTCCAAATTTGTCACGGCAGTTCTAATTGCGTTGAATCGTAGTCCATTTCAACATTTTAAAGGGCCCTCGATTCTGCCACTGACAGTTAACCCTTAAACGGGTTTGAACTGTGAGGGTCTATGATCTATAAGGAGCTAATTATAAATGACACCAGGTCTCCAAAAGCTCAGTGGGTGATGTGGGTGCACAACCAGCCATTCAGTTGTTACTACCAATTATAAATAGCTTTCATGTGGCTAAAACCTGACAGGTCTGCGACATGACTTTCTTATATTTAACGGGATTTTCCAGTTGGGTCTTGAGAGCAGCAAGGAGCTTAAACATACTAAGGAATAATACCAAGGAGTGCCTTCATAAATACTACTATTCATATCAATTGAAACACGCTTCCTGTTTGAGGATGGGCATAGATTCCCGACCTTTACCAAATTGCTGACAGTCACCACTACTTTGGGCCAGAAGTATGCACCACATGCCTTCATTTCATTTACATGGTTTTGCAAAAGTTAAGAGGTGTTCTTAAGCTTCTATATTTAGTCTTTGGGTTTAAGCATAGTATTTCTGCTGTAAGCCTTCAGCAGTCGAGCCAGATGGAGTGGTGAGAAAGAACATGGGATACATTTCAAAACGAAAAGGCTAGACAGTAAATATTAGTGTTTGTGGACCACATATGGTCTGTGGTGCATACTTTCTTTTTAAATACTTTTTAAAACATTCTTAGCTCACCTGCCTCACAAGCTGGCCAGATCATACCTGACTTAAAAATATCTAACAAAACCCAATAACCAGCATATAGACTTAAATTGGAAAATAATCTAGGATTTTCACAAACCTCAAGGGCACTTGTACCTCTAAGACAGCCTTTCCTGGCAGAGATCCTTTGTGAAACCACAGGTACTGGGCCAGGACCACAGCACAGGGCCAAACATACATTCCATACTGAAGATGCAGGACCTGAAAAGAATTTTTTTGTATGCCATAAATAACTCATGCTGGAAGTCAGAATATACAGGGCTTCCCTGGTGGCGCAGTGGTTAAGAATCCGCCTGCCAGGGCAGGGGACACGGGTTCGAGCCCTGGTCCGGGGAGATCCCACATGCTGTGGAGCAACTAAGCCTGTGCACCACAACTGCTGAGCCTGCGTGCTGCAACTACTGAAGCCCACAAGCCTAGAGCCCGTGCTCCGCAACAAGAAGTCACCGCAATGAGAAGCCCGAGCACTGCAACAAAGAGTAGCCCCCACTTGCCGCAACTAGAGAAAGCCCGCGCGCAGCAATGAAGACCCAACGCGACCAAAAATAAATGAATTTGTTTTTTTAAAAAGAATATTTATACAGCAATTACTGAGCGCTTGGCACTGGCATCCATTACAAAAACAACAGTTCCCTCTCTCCAGGTTGCATCCTATGGTGGGGGGAGGGTCGGGATATAAAATTGCAATACCATGTGATGAGCATTCTTCATACCTTCATTTACTCAACAAGAGTTTATCCAGGGCCTGAGTGGCTTAGTGGCTATTATAGGCTGAGGATGTAACTCTCTTGGAATATGAACTACATACACATATATGTATCTCCTACTGGGGAGAGACAAGCAACAAGTAAGCAAGTGGATATTTTTGGTTGCAACAAACACAATACAACAGGGTAACGTGAGAGAAATGGGAGTGGGCAGTGACCACAAGGCGTCTGCTCGAGATATAGGGAGAGAGGATGATTCAGGCAAAGGCCCTGAAGCAGGAACTGAAAAGCCTCTCGCTGGGCACACAGAGCCCAGGCAGTGTGGGCCTGAGGGCTGGAGGCAGGGCTGCGTAGTACAAGCACAGGTCACAGAGAAGGCAGAGGCCAGACTTGTGAGGTCTTGTAGGGCACGGGAAGCTTAGCTTTTATTTAAGTGCAGTGAGAAGATATTGGAGGGTTTTAAGCACAGGCGTAACCTGGTAATGCTAAGGAGGAACAGTGGGGTTCTAGGATGACATCCTAAAAGAGGTCTGAGTTAGAGCTGAATGCTGCAGTTAGGAAGGTAGGCAACTTACAAAGCCTTTGGGGAGGCATTGAATGATGAGAGCATGGTATTTAGCGAGGCAAGGTAACAGAGCTCAAGACTCTGGAATGAGCCTGCCTGAGTGCAAACTTGAGATCTATAATTACTAGCTGTGTGACCTCACTCAAGTTATTTAACCTGTCTGTGCTTCAGTTTCCTCAACTGCAAAATACTATCTTCATAGAAAGGTTAGGAAGATTCGATGAAAACTACCTAGTACAAAGTAAGTATACAAAGTTAGCGATCGCTAAACTGCAAAATCGCAAGACTTTGTTTCCTAGAGCAAAGGGTGCCCCTCCTGGGGAGATATGAAAGGAGGCTGAAGAGGTAAAAATATCAAAGGTGAAGGAACTGAAGGTCTGAACCTAATCATTCGATACACTCAACAAAAATATCGGTGCCTAAAATACGCTAGGCATGATTAAAATGCCTGCCCTGGTGGATTTTACCCAGGAGTACAATGAAGGATTTCTGACCTGAGGAGTGAGTTATGCAGATTTAGGTGTTAAAAAAAAAAAGTGTATCTGTTTTCACAAGGCGTATCTTCACCCACTCCCTAAATTTGGGAAGAAATTCAAAGGAGGTCGGGAGGGCTTTCCTGGCAGTCCAGTGGTTAAGACTCCACACTTCCACTGCAGGGGGCATGGGTTGGATCCTTGGTGGGGGAACTAAGATCCCATACACCACGTGGCGTGGCAAAAAGAAATCCAAAGGGGTATTTCAACGTGCAGGCATTTAGAAACTGCCAGAAATGGGTTCCACTCCAGCCTTCAACTCCTTTTAAGCTGTTTCTCATATTTAAACTGCTACTGCCAATACCTACACCACCAGCTGCTGTTACACATGAAAAGATGCTCAACCTCACTAATCATTAGAGAAATGCAAATCAAAACTACAATGAGGTATCACTTCACACTGGTCAGAATGGCCATCATCAAAAAATCTACAAACAATAAATGCTGGAGAGGGTGTGGACAAAAGGGAACCCTCTTGCACTGTTGGTGGAGAATGTAAATTGATCCAGCCACTGTGGAGAACAGTATGGAGGTTCCTTAAAACACTAAAAATAGAACACTACCATATGACCCTGCAATCCCACTACTGGGCATATACCCTGAGAAAACCATAATTCAAAAAGAGTCATGTACCACAATGTTCATTGCAGCACTATTTACGATAGCCAGGACATGGAAGCAACCTAAGTGTCCATCGACACATGACTGGATAAAGATGTGGCGCATATAATGGAGTATTACTCAGACATAAAAAGAAACGAAATTGAGTTATCTGTAGCGAGGTGGATGGACCTAGAGTCTGTCATACAGATTGAAGTAAGTCAGAGAGAAAAACAAATACCGTATGCTAACACATATATATGGAATCTAAAAAAAAAAAAAAAAAAGAAAAAAGGTTATGAAGAACCTAGGGGCAAGACAGGAATAAAGACACAGACCTACTAAAGAATGGACTTGAGGATATGGGGAGGGGGAAGGGTAAGCTGTGACAAAGTGAGAGAGTGGCATGGACATATACACTACCAAACGTAAAATAGATAGCTAGTGGGAAGCAGCCGCATAACACAGGGAGATCGGCTCGGTGCTTTGCGACCACCTAGAGGGGTGGGAGGGAGGGAGAGCAAGAGGGAAGATATGGGAACATATGTATATGTATAACTGATTCACTTTGTTATAAAGCAGAAACCAACACACCATTGTAAAGCAATTATACTCCAATAAAGATGTTAAAAAAAAAAGAACCATTGATAGGGCATTTGTAAGCTATGTTGTAGGATACTGATGAGGAATTGAATGAATGGAGAGCTAAATATTGTTTATATTTGCAATGATCTAACACTTTAAAGATGTCAGTGCTCCCCAAATTAGTCTATAAATTCAGTAAAATTCCAGCAAGATTTTTTTGAAGAAAATGACAAGCTTATTTTGCATTCATACCAAAGAATTTACAATGGAATATTACTCAGCCATAAAAAGAAATGAAATTGAGTTATCTGTAGTGAGGTGGATGGGCCAAGTCTGTCATACAGAGTAAATCAGAAAGAGAAAAACAAATACCTTATGCTAACACATATATATGGAATCTAAAAAAAAAAAAGGTTCTGATGAACCTAGGGGCAGGACAGGAATAAAGCCACAGATGTAGAGAATGGACTTGAGGACACGGGCAGGGGTAAGAAAAGGAGGGTGGGAGAGAGACGCAAGACGGAGGGGATATGCGGATATACGTATGCATATAGCTGATTCACTTTGTTATACTGCAGAAGCTAACACAACATTGTAAAGCAATTATACTCCAACAAAGATGTTAAAAAAATGAAACACTGCAATGTGAAAGTGCTTTGAAAAACTGGAGGTATATAAAATATAATTGCTCTTGAGAGAGTTCGGGGACAGCCATGAGCTGAAAGGAAGCAATGCCAGCCTGAGAAACTTTAATTGGTCAGTGAGGGTTGGAAATGCCCTCCGACCCTCACAAACTGAATTAAGAAGCCCTTCAACAAGATCAAAAAAATATTAGGTGTCAAGAATACCACTTTTCTGGCAAGAAATATTAGGTATGGAAAGGCCCCCTTCCTAGCAAGGTCTTCAAATTTCTTACTTAAAGACATTTAATCTGCCAAACAGCTTCATACCAAACCGTTTCGCTCTGTGGTCCACCCCAAGGCGGGAAGCCGCGGACGCCCCTCCCTATAGCCCCTGGTCGGCTGAGACCCGCTCCAGCCCCACTGCGCTTCCCGGCGGGTGCCTCCGCACGCACCTGCGGGACGCGGACCTCCAGCACGGCCCCCTCAGCTCCCAGGCCCGGCTCCTCCGAGAACCGAAAACGCTTGGCCCGGACCACATGCCCTCGGAGGCCACGCTCGGTCGGAGGGGAGTCGGTGGCCCCGGGGCAGGCCGGGAGCAGGGGAGGGCGCCGGGTCGCCAGGCTGCCAAGCTGCACCCACGGGTGCTCTCAGACCGGCTCGGGCCGTCTCCCCGGCGCCTCGTCGGGTCGCTACTACCCGACTGCAAAAGGGGGTAAGCACCCCTCGGGCGACGAAATGGCCACGTGGCGAGAACAGACTCGAAACCCAGCCAACGAGACACAGCGAAGGAGAGAGGCCGGCTGTGAGCCGGACGGAAGCCCGCCACGAAGGAACTGCTGGCTTCCGGAAGTGACGCAAAACGGAAGGGGTTGCGGGAGAGGCGGGGCCTCAGCGAGGTGGTGCCTCGACCGTCTTGACCTTCCCAACATGGCGGAGACCCGGCGTGTGTGAGGGCGGACCCCAGAGGCTCGGAGGCCAATGGCTTATCGCAAGAGGCCGTGGGGGGCGGGGAAGACGGCCGACGCAGGCCCAACCCGAGGCTCGGGAGGTGGTTAGGGAGTGAATTTTCTGGAAGGCGACTTTAAAGGAGCCGGGCTGGAACGAAGGACGTTTTGGTGCCGCCGCCGCCGCCCGGGTGGGGAGGGGACGCACTGGTGGCAGGAAGCGAGCTGCGCCGGGGTCGTCGCGGAACCAGCTGGTGACCCTGCAGGATGAACCACAAGAGCAAGAAGCGGATCCGCGAGGCCAAGCGGAGTGCGCGGCCGGAGCTGAAGGACTCGCTGGACTGGATCCGGCACAACTACTACGAGAGCTTCTCGCTGAACCCGGCGGCCGTGGCGGTGAGCGGGCCGCGATCGCGGGCCGGGCGGGGCACGGGCATCCCCGGGAGCTGCGCACCTCTACTGGGGCCGGGGTCCGCGCCCAGCACGGCCCCTGGAGTTACATGGGCTCGCCCGCACCCCGCGGAGGTCGGGGTCATCGGGGCCCAGATCCCAGGGTGGGCCTCCTTCTATGCGCCGCAAACGCGCCTGCCGAGGCAGCTGGAGTCCCACGCCCCTGACGCCCTTCACGAGGCCTGTCACCCCTGCATCCCTTTGGGCGGCGGGGCCCTAGGGACCCTGGCTGTCAAAAGCCACGAGTGGAAGACGCGAAGCCCCCCTTCCCTGATGCGGTGGCGCTGGGTGCGCAGTGCCCGAACGCACGCAGGTCCTTTTCCCTCCTTAAGAGGAGCCGGAAATAGAATCTGGCTCTTTGGGTATATGATTGCTAATTGGCCTTGGGAGACACCCTTAACTGCCTCCGGACTTTTTTTTTTTTTTTTCTTTAATGCGATAGGTCTTTTCTGATTCCCTCAGGACAACGTGGAAAGGGCAGACGCCTTACAGTTGTCGGTGGTTGAATTTGTGGAACGTTACGAAAGACCGTACAAGCCCGTGGTTCTGCTGAATGCCCAAGAGGGCTGGTCCGCGCAGGAGAAATGGACTCTGGAGCGTCTCAAAAGGAAATACCGGAACCAGAAATTCAAGTGTGGTGAGGATAATGACGGCTATTCCGTGAAGATGAAGATGAAATACTACATCGAGTACATGGAGAGCACCCGAGATGACAGCCCCCTTTACATCTTTGACAGCAGCTATGGAGAACATCCCAAAAGAAGAAAACTTTTGGAAGACTACAAGGTGCCCAAGTTCTTCACCGATGACCTTTTCCAGTATGCGGGGGAGAAGCGCAGGCCCCCTTACAGGTAAATACTGGGCAGTGATGTGGTTATAATCTTGTCTACAGCAGCAGGGGCAGCTGAGCGCAGTCAGCTAATCTGTTTCCGAAACAGTGAGTGGTTCTCTCTTGGCTGCACATGGCACTTACTTAGAGGGCTTCTGGTGCCTGCCCGGGGCCTCCTGCCCGGGGCCTCCTGCCCGGTGTCGCCTGGGCCTCAGGATTTCTGAGAGTTCCCCAGGTGATTCACAGGTGCAACCAAAGTTGAACCAGGGATCTCTAAGGGATGTTTTAATAGTTAAAATCCAGCAGTAAGACACGTCGGTGCTTTTTCCTTTTTCTGTTAGGGATCAGTCCGTGCACAATTCCCTCAGCATTTCTGTGTACCAAAATTTGTGTAGTCTTTGAAATAACGATAACATGTTTGTATAAAATTAAAGCTGCTTTTGCGGTGTGTATGTGTGGTTAAATTACACTTCACATCTTGGATGTTTCCATCCTTTAGGTGGTTTGTGATGGGGCCACCACGCTCTGGAACCGGAATTCACATCGACCCTCTGGGAACCAGTGCCTGGAATGCCTTAGTTCAGGGCCACAAGCGCTGGTGCCTGTTCCCTACCAGCACGCCCAGGGAACTCATCAAGGTGACCCGAGAAGAAGGAGGGAACCAGCAAGATGAAGCTATTACTTGGTTTAATATCATCTATCCCCGGACACAGCTTCCAACCTGGCCACCCGAATTCAAACCCCTGGAAATCTTACAAAAACCAGGAGAGACTGTCTTTGTACCAGGTACAGATGAACTGAAAGTACATTCTTTGGTTTCAGTAATTTGTAATTTTGGAACACAGCTATATAGAGAGAGTCAAAGAATTCCCTCTGCATGCTGACTCTGGGTGAACTGACTGGCTCCCGCCTCACCGTGATGTGTTGCTGTGTGGTCACATGCTCAGGAGGCTGCTGTCCACGTTTCTTATAACCTGAATGTATAATGACTATTGATAAACTTCCTGTATGTAGAGAGCCTATTCATTTTTATTCCTAGTAGATACTTAGTGTCTTTGTTTATTGAATATGTTCAGTGACTTGTGCTTATTTCTATAAATGGAGTTTTTGATCAGTGTAGCACTGGGTGGATTGAGTCAGGAAATAGTGACTTAAGAGCCAAGGGGCAGGAAATCCTACACCTGAAAACTACACTTTGTTTTGATAGGTTGAGTGTGTTGGAAGTAAGGGTGTTTAAGATGGGCATCCTCCATCGAGAAAATGAAGAACTTGCTGCCTTTACAGTTTTGGTCACAGCTTTGGATTAACAGGGTTTGACACATTTATTCTGTAAAAGAGCCAGAGAACAGATATTTTAGGCACTGCGGGCTGGATAGTCTCTGTTGTAACTGCTCAGCTCTGCCCAAGTGGCAGGAAAGCAGCCACGTACAATCCATAAACGAACAGGTGCAGCCACGCTCCAGTAAAACTTTACAAAAACGGGTCGTTGGTGAGTCCTGCCCTCAGGAGGAGAATTTACCTCGCTGGGTCCTGTGTCTCTAAAGCTCCCCCTTGTGGACAGGAATCCCCAGGTTCTGAAGTTTGTGCTATTTGTTAACGTGAAGTTTATGTCATGGAGCGATTGTGTGCAGAACCAATCCTGTTTAACTGTTTACTTGCTGAATTTCAGGAGGCTGGTGGCACGTTGTCCTCAACCTTGACACCACCATTGCCATCACCCAGAATTTTGCCAGCAGCACCAACTTCCCTGTTGTCTGGCACAAGACGGTAAGAGGGAGACCAAAGTTATCAAGGAAATGGTATAGGTGAGAGACTTTTTTTTTTTCGTATTTTTGCTTTGTTCCAACTTCTACCCCAGGGATAAAATGGAAAGAGTCCACTGGTGCAATAACACGCGCTGATTTTAGACAGGCCTGGGAGAAGCTGGGGCCGCAAAACCCCACGGGTAGAGGAGAGTGGGTCCGAGGTCAGGGCTAGCTCTCAGGATATTTGCCAGCCTGGAGGTGGCAGGCTAAGGCTGCGTGTTTGACTGAAGCCAGCCAGTCAAAACATGGCCGTCACTGGGATTGTTCCCCGTTTTCTGTTTTGTTTTTGTTTTTGTTTTGTTTTGTTTCCCAAAGCTAGCACTAGCAAAGGAAGCCATCTTGTTTGGGTTTTATTTTGGTTATTTCTTTTTCTTACCGCAAAGCATCATTCCCATTTGAACTTATGACCTTCAGTTCTTGTGAGCGAGGTGACTGCCCTGGAGACTTAGCTCCTCTGTTTATCCACAGAACAGACACAGCACGGGCAGCGGCAGTGCCAGCCACCCCCAGCCACCCCGTGCCACTGTGTCCCAACCCTGGCCTGGAGGGACCGGCTCTCGGGGTAAGAGAGGGATTCTGGCTTGTTCAGTGCTCAGCCCCCCTGCTGAGAGGGCCAGCAAGGGTGGTGGCTTTGTTCTCCCCAGACTCTCGGGCACCTGAGGCCCGTGACTCTGCCCCGCAGGCTGCTGCGTGCTGCCATTTGGTCATGCTGAAGGCCGTCCTGAACAGCAGCTCTTTTGTCCCTGGCTGCAGTGGCCGCCAGAATAGGTTCCAAAGGGGAGGGCTGCCTGCTGCCCCGACAGTCCCGTTCAGCTTCATCTTCCAGTGAGGGGGGACCCTCTCTGTTGCTTGATACTTCTTGTCTCTTACAAACCAATGTAACCAAGCCCAGCTCCCATCATTAAGTACTGTGCTGTGGAAAGGAGAGGTTAAGAAACAGCAGCTAGGAAGGGTTCAGGAAAAACTACGAGCGAGAGAGATTGTTTCTCCCGAGGGGCAAACTAAGACTAACTCGAGGAAGATTCGCCTCCCATCTCAGCAGCACGTCTGTCTCGTCTGCACAGCGGGTAGCGGGTTGTGTGTGGCTAGTTTTCCTTTCAGGAAAGCCTGAGCAGCAGGGGGGGTTTTGTCCCCAGCCCGTGGATCCGTGTGTCCTCACCACTGTACAGTCGCGTCTAGGAGAGACAGGGCTCAGCTCTGAGTCTGGGGTACCGCGTGTGGGTGTCGCTGCCTGTCCCAGCACTGGGAACCCGTGTCTTGTCTCTCAGGATCTTGAAGCAGGAGCACCCCGAGTTGGCGGTTCTGGCTGACTCCGTCGACCTGCAGGAGTCCACGGGGATCGCCTCCGACAGCTCCAGCGACTCCTCCAGCTCCTCCAGCTCCAGCTCGTCCGACTCGGACTCAGAGGTGGGTCCGTGCTCGCTGCCCGGGCCTCCGGGGCAGGTCGCCCTGAAAACCAGATGTGACTTTCCCGCCTCCTACCCGGGAGGGAGAACGATGGGAACGTGTTTCACTTTCTTCCAAGAACTGCAGCTGCCCACATTCTTGCTGTGGGGTGAATTTTGCCCATTTTATAGCTTTGCGCTTATTAGTGAATCGTTACAATAATCTCTAGAGGTGAGGGGAGCATCTGGGGATTCTGTAAATGAGCCGGGATCCCACAGCTAGCGGACAGTGGGGTCGGGATTCAACCTCTAAGAATTCTCCAGACTCAAAGCCCACGTTAGGAACCTCCCCTGTGGATAGTAAATTATAAGCCTAGAAACTCAGCAAATTCAGTCACCTTGTTTAAGCTAACACAATACTGGGTAAGAGCATCCGTGCTTTTAGCAGATGAAATGCCTGTCTCATGACTGTGATCCACTGATCCTGCCTCCTCTTTGGAGGAGGCCGCGTGTTTTCTGAGTGTTAAGTGCTGTGCAGTGAAATTCCATGATGCCATCGCAAAGTGCTGGCCCTCACACAATCTTGGAGGGGGATCTTGATTTCAAACAAACAACCCTTCTGTTAGAGAACGCTGGAGGGACCCTTGGGGTCTGAGGAGACGGCTATCCCGACTGTGTCCTAAATGGCCCTTGTGCCTCAGGGAGGCGTGGACAGTATCATGCTGTCTCCTGAGGGCAGAGGTTCGTTTAGCGAAGAACTGGGCTGCATCCGACCGAACCCCTGTTTTCCTCCTCCCGTGTCC
Organism: Physeter macrocephalus; assembly: GCF_002837175.3. Taxonomy (NCBI): domain Eukaryota; kingdom Metazoa; phylum Chordata; class Mammalia; order Artiodactyla; family Physeteridae; genus Physeter; species Physeter macrocephalus. Next base: position 20,704 of record NW_021145348.1, read on the forward strand.
AGTGCGAGTCCGGCTCTGAAGGCGAGGGGACGATGCACCGCAGGAAGAAGAGGAGGACGTGCAGCACGGTGGGGAACGGGGACACCACCTCCCAGGACGACTGTGTGAGCAAGGAGCGCAGCTCCTCCAGGTGACCGCGCGTGGCTGTCGTCTGTGTGCAAGGACGCGCCTGCAGCCTGCGGCGGGGCCCTGGGGGGCAGCCTTGCGGATCCTGCAGACCCGGGAGGGCCAGCGAAAGCCAGAGAATGAGGATGCTCTGGGAATGGGAGTCCAGTCACTTAGCATTTGCTACAGTAGCTTTTTTCTCCGCTACTGATGCAAGTGAACGTGGCTTGTTTTATGCATAAGGGCGAGAATCTACGTGGATGGTGCCAAGGGAGCCCTTCACATTATTTAATAATAAAAGTTAAATTCATTTTATATCTTGGAAATTTTTGTCCTGGAGAATACCAGAATCTCCCCTTGTTGCTCTTCTTGTCGTGATCTTGGGAGAAGATAGTGGTTCCGCTGGTGGGTGCCCTTGATGGGGCAGTGATAGTTACCGGGGTAAAGGAAGAGAATGCTGAAAAGTTACCCCATATCTTCTGAAGAGCCTGAGGCGTGGCCTCCTGCTTTTTCTCCCAGTTTGCCACTGCCGCTTTGAGCGCTTGCAAATTCCTTATGAAATCTTAATCATGTCTCCAGTGGGTTTTGGTTTTTGTTTTAAACCCTATAGGATCTAAATAAATTAAAACTTGAGATAAAAATCCATAAGCTAATCTTTTTGCAAGCACCTGCTCTGGTGCTGGGCACACGACAGGCTCCCACTGAAGTCTGGTGACCCTGCGTGCGTCCAGGGTCTCTAAACCCCAGAACCCTGTTGCCCATGTGCTGCTAGTTGAAGTGTCAACTATAGGTAGCATTAAGAGGTGAGGTTTTGGACTTCCCTGGTGGTCCAGTGGTTAAGACTCCGAGCTTCCAATGCAGGGGGCACGAGTTTGATCCCTGGTTGGGGAAGTTCCGCATGCCGCCCGACAAGGCCCACAGAAAAAAAAAGAGGTGAGGTTTCAAGGAAGACAGTGAAATACTGAAGCCTGTGGGATTCTGTCTGAAGTCCCTGACTGCTGCAGCTGACGTTCCTGTTACGTTCTTTGTATCTCCAAGCAGCCTAGCGCTTGCTTAAATGTGATGAACAGGACCTACATTCCTTTCTGTCATCTTTTCCTCATTATCTGGGGTCTGGCTGGAATTCCGTGGGGGAAATTCGGGTGTCTTAATCAAGTGGATTTATCAGACTAGATTGTGCCTTTCTCAACCCAAGTTGTCCTTTTCCCAGGCATACTTAGATTTCTCTTCTTGCTTTTTTAAGTTTTATCTATATTGTAGACTTGTATCTGCCCTTGGGGTGTGACTTTGTAAGAAAAGTTTTTAGAGAAAGCCCTGCCATTACATCCACCTGGGGTCCTGGGGGTCCTGCTTTTAACATGTCCTTCCAGCTTTGCAGAAGCTGTGCTGTCTACATGCTGATAACAGGCAGTTGTACTTTCCTTGGCAGGCTCAGGGACACTTGCGGAGGCCGTGCTCGCCCCTGAGCGGAAGCTCTCCCTGAAGTGGCCCCACGTGAGCTGTTGGCGCCACCCCCCCCCCCTCAGTTTTCCTGCCTACTGCTCCTACCTTCTCCTTTGTCTTTGAATTTGGATAATCCTCTCTGGCCCAAGCTCCTGTCTCCGGTCAAATGCTGGTTTCTCTGCTCACGGAGACTAGATTGTCAAGACGTTAAAAAACTCTGCATGCTTAGTGAAGCACTGAAGGCCTCCGTGATGTCGGGCGAGAAGGTGCCGTGCTTCTCCCTTAAAACCAAGCTGGTCGACCGCCAGGCTGGAGGGTTGTGATCCCTTGAATGCCTTGTGGCATCTGTTGCCTCGCTGGTGTTGGCGAGGGACTCCCGCCGTCCACGTGGCCGGCTGCACGCAAGCAGAGACGCCGAGAGGGGTGAGCGGTGAGTTCTGTGTGAAGCGATTACGTGTAAGAAGGACCACGAGTGTGCCGCCTTCCCGTATGCCGTCATCCGTCCGAAAACGCATTCGGTGGCGGTAACCCGGCCACTCACCGCTGCCTAGTGCTATCTTAGGATTCATTCCTTTTTCTCCACGATGAGAGAGGCTGTTAGAGTCCAGGGATAATTTTTTCATCACAGAACTTAAATTATAAACAGGGCCAAGTTCTTAAAGATATGTCGCCATCATTCCCACCACGTGATCCGTAAGTCAGAAGCTCTCACTCTGTAAGAGGGTTCACGATAGTGTCCCCACTTCTTGGACCTGCAGACATTAGGTGGGGATCGTGTTACCTGCTGGGAATAAATGCAGAGGTGGTGCCTCTGGCCTTTAAGATCTGTTTAGGCTTCTAACTAACTCTGGTTTAAGTACTTAGGGACTGCCCAGCAGGTTCCATCTCCTACCCTGTCAGTTCACCTGCTTGCCTTCATCTGTCCCTAAATTCACCCTCAGAGGGGGTTGTTGAGGGCGTGCCCCCGTGAAAAGCATTTTCTGGGCTGGAATGAGGAAGGGAAGGGCACCAGCAGCTTGGGGCCGAGGAGCTTCACTGGTGCACAGGTGCGTGGGCAGGTGGCTGGAGTTGTACGGTGTTGTCTCTCAAAATCCTCCCTTCAAGCGGGTGTGATCAGGGGACTCCTGGGCGCTTCTTTGCCACATGTTCCATGTTCGATAGACCAGTTATCACTTCCTGACTCTCTGGGTCGGTCGTGTGGCTTTTGCTCTAGAAGCCTGGTCCCCTATTTTGTCTTCGTCCAATTTTCTGCATTCTGAAATGCCAACCAAAACACGCGTCTGGGTTGGATGGAACGTCTGCTAATTTCCTAGCATCGCTCTACCTGCCACTCCCCCTCCCTGGCCCTCTGGCTCCAGTGTCTGTGGTTGTGAGCAGATCCAAACCCCGAGAGATTTTATTCATATTTGAATGGCATTCCTCCTCGTTTTTAAAAAACTTTTCTTGACATCTTCAAAATGCTTTTTTCCTTTTTCCAGTGCTGCTACTGGGCTGTCACACTCACTCCCTTTCCTCTAAAATCCACACCAACTGCGCCTCCCTCCACTTCAGTTTCAAGGATGAAACCACCAAAGAGGTTTCTTGCCAGCAGGGGGCGTGGTGGGATGCATTTGCAGCAGCAGGGATGGTAAAGTGGAAGTTTGGTTTGAGAGACTAGTCACCCGGTTTACTTCCCCAGATGCCAAAGGTGATTCCTGTTTGAAAAACAATACCCAGGTATAAGGGATCCAGGCCGTCTGACAGGCCCGCAGTCACCTCTCCTGAAAGCGCCTGGGTAGCACAGATTACGTTTGGGTCTCGCCACCCCACACGAATGACGGTGGGACGCTCTTCCGTTGTCTCAGCCAGGCCCCCTTTTACTGTCACTGTGGGCCAGGCAAACACACCCCTGTGGAAGCAAAGCAGGGCCAAGGTGGGCAAACAGAAAGCAGTGGAGTGTGGCTGGGTGATCACGGTGAGGTAGGAAGCAGGAACCAAGGGTCCATCTGTTCTAAAGTTAACCTTTCTACCCACCCGGCGTGAGCTGCTCCTTTGAATGGTGTCAACGATAGTAAGGAGAAAGATACAACGTTAAACTATTTTTAGAGATTATTCTCTGAGACGACAGCAGATCTTAAAACCAACAAGCTGGGTCCTGGAAGAAAGGATCTGGACTAATAACTACTGTAGAGGAAGAGTGGGGTGGGCGACACAAGAGCGGGGGACCCAGGACATCGGGAGGGCTCCGGCTCTTTGGGGATGAGGGAGGTACCAAAGGCGTTACCACATCAGCCCGAGGTGGCCAGCGCTGCACACAGGTGCCTCTGGCGTCAGTAGTGCTGTTGCGTTGAGGGTGACGCCTTTGAGGGGAGAGCCACCAAAAGCAGGGACATTATTCACGTTTTGCTCACGCTTGCAGATGCCCATTTGTTAATTATTAAAACAGTCAACAAATGTTTCAGCACCAGGCACTGTTCTAGGTGCTGTAGACGCCACAGTGACAAACCCAGCTCCCTGACCTCGTGGAGCTTCACAGACAGTGAACTTGGCTGTTGTTCATGAGGGCCACGGGTCAGAGTGGGTAGAGCCATGCACGTCCATCTCCGTGACCAGAAGAGCAAGCTCAGTCCTCACTAAATGCAAGTTTATGAGATCTTCATAAAATAACAATTATAATTATAGCTGTATTTTTAACTTAGGACGCAGCTTCTTTGTGAATCAGCTAAAGGTATTTAAACAAAGGATCAGCAAGAAGGTTGCTGGTGCAAGTGCTTAACACATTTATTAGAGTTTCCGCCTTGATATGCTTTAGGACTCCAGAAAAGAGTGTGGGGTGGAACGGGGGTTTTGCAGTAAATGTTGTAAAAAGCACTGTCTAGGAAGTAGGCATATAAGCACGCAGCTGTAGGTTTCTTGAATTGTATGTAGCATTTCCACAGATAAGTTGTTCCTGCTACGTACTGGGTCCCGCTGATGGTTCCGTGTGGAGTCTGGTTTCTCCTTATACTCCACCCTCCCCGGCTTCTGTCATGATGTTACACGGAAGTTACATTGTATGCAGCAAAACTGCAGAAGTGGCTCTCAACTTTGTCTCATGATTCAAGTTCAAAAACTTGGAGCATCTGGCCCCATCCTCTGCTCTCCCGGGAGCTGGAGAACCGGCCCCGCCTGCCTGCTGTCTCCGCGGGGACTGGACACTACAGAGGAACTGGGACTGTCTGCTGAGTGCCTGGTGCCTCCTCAGGGGTCACGTAGAGCACGCTGAGCACCTCCTAGTTCTGCTTGGCTCTTTCCCGTGGGGTCTGCCACCAAATGCCGGTGGGGCCACCAACTGGATTGGCATTTTTAACTTTTCACTGGGATGAAACGTGTTCATCATTTTAAATAAAGCACTTGATTTGGGGTTGGGTTGTTTGCATTGTCTTGTCCTTGTTTTCATTCTTACTCATCTGAAAGTCAATAAAGTGTACTGAGTTTGTCTGCACAATAGGACCTCTTAGATATACACTTGATCTTGAACAACTCAGGGTTTAGGGGTAACATCCCTCCCTACGCACAGTGGAAAATTCAAGAAAAACATATAGTTAGCCCTCTCTATCTGTGGTTCTGGTTTCTGCAGCCGGCCTCGGATTGTGTAGTACCACAGTATGCGTTTATTGAAAAAAACCCACGTCTAAGTGGACCCATGCACTTCAAACCCATGTTCAAGGGTCAACTGTATATTTTAAAACAAGGTGGACAGGTGACAAAAATAAGGCCCAAACACTTTGGCTGGAAGTGCCCCCTGGTCAAAAGCCAGTAGCCAAGAGATAAACCTCACTCCACATTTTATAGCTGTGGGGCATTTTTCATCAACTGCGACTAAAATTCCTTTTGCGTGTCCCCCCAGTACTATGTGATGCAGCAGGATTTTTTTTTTTTTTTTTTTTTTTTTTTTGTGGTACGCGGACCTCTCACTGTTGTGGCCTCTCCCGTTGCGGAGCACAGGCTCCGGACGCGCAGGCTCAGCGGCCATGGCTCACGGGCGAACCCGTGTCCCCTGCATCGGCAGGCGGACTGTCAACCACTGCGCCACCAGGGAAGCCCGATGCAGCAGGATTAAGCTCACCCTGTGTAGCACAGCCAAAGAAAAAAGAAGAAATAAGCAATTCTTTAAAAAAAAAAAGAAGAGGCACTCACTCCTTCCAGCATCTTGGCTTACATCAGATATCACTGTACATTTTCTTAAAAAGTATTAAATGCATGCTAAACAAAAACCGGAACCCTGGTTTTTCAATATTAGGCCTGTGTTTGGCATGATACCTTACAAACTTTGCCCACTCCTTGTTTTTTAAAAATAACGAGAGCAGGGTTTGGGAGTGGTAGGAAATAAAGTTTTCGGTTTTTCGGTTACAGTGCATTTGTCTCCAGCATACACTGTTCAGTGACAGAACCCTGGAAGGGTCTGGAGAAACAAAAACAGTAGGCTTCTTTTCCCTCGTTCCACCCTCCTACATTCCAGAATTATGCGAAGAAGAAAGACAGTAGGGGAAATAGAGTTGACCCACAGCACCTGGTGCTGAATTCCTGAAGCCCGTCTTTGGGGGCAGCCTCCATACCCTGAGGCCTGTGTGGAAGGCTGCTGGGTCCAGCCCCGGAAGGGGCCTTCACCGGCCAGCACCTAGAAACGTCCTCTTTGTGAAAATGTATCAAGGCAACCCCAAGGAGTAAAAGCAGCTGGTGACGTGTCTATAAAGCGGCTAAAAGTAAGCAGAGTTGGTGTTTTCCTTGTAGTCCAGAGCTACCGTCTAGTGAACCCTCCTGTCTTTACTTGGCCCTTAGCATTCCCCAACTAGCAATTCCAAAGTGCTCTAAGATGACCTGCGCGGGTCTAAAATGATGCCGAAAAGGCCCCGGAGTACTGGGTATTTCAAACTGCTTTTCAAAAGGAGCCTAAGCCCAAAGCGTCGGGCCTGCCCGGGCAGGGAGGGCTCGGCCCTTCTCGGGCCTCAGGAGCACTTCCCAAGGGGCCAGAGCTCTGGTCCCCAGCATCTTGAGTCACCCCCACCCCCACCCCGGGTCCTGGGAGGTCGGGGGCGGGCAGGGGGCGGGGCGCGGTGGGGGCTCCGCCCCGAGGCGGGGCGCGGCGCGGCGCGGCGCGGCGCGGCGCTGCACGCTCCCTCGGGGTCCCAGCGGGCGGGCACTCGGGCGGCCGCGGCGCGATGGAGGCGCCGGCCGAGCTGCTGGCCGCGCTGCCCGCGCTGGCCACCGCTCTGGCGCTGCTGCTTGCCTGGCTGCTGGTGAGGCGCGGGGCGGCCGCGAGCCCCGATCCCCCGGAGCCCGCGCCCCCGGAGTCCGCGACCCCGGCCGAGGCCAGCGGGACTCCCGCGCCTCTCGGCCCCTGCGCGGCGGAGCCGGCAGCCGCGCCCGAGGGGCCGGGGGAGCCCACGCCGCCGGACGAGTCCGCGCCGCCGGAAGAGTCCGCGGCGGCGCCGGCGGAGGCGGAGGAGCAGGCCGCCGAGGAGAGGCAGGTACGGACCCGCCCTCCCGGGCGCCCCTTCCCAGTCTGGGGCCAGGTACCCTCCGCGGCTCGGCGCCCCCTGGCGCCCCCAGCAGAGCCGAGAACCGGGCCCCCAGTCTTGAGCCGGGCTGCCTCAGGAAGGGCAGGAGCCCGCGGACGGCAGGAAGGGAAGGTCCCGGCGTGCAGACTCACCGCCCTCCCCCGAAGTGTCGCCGAGCCTGTCGGAGTTGTGTTTTGTCGCCTGGCTGGCTTTCCTCTTCTTGGCCTCTCCTCCCCCGGCACGGGTCATACCCCACTCCCCACCCTCCAGCCCACGGGTTCCCAAATCCACGTGCATGTGGCTTGTTTCAAGGGCTGCAATGACAGTTGTCTTGATAGTGGTAAATATGATACTTAAAGAAAGAAAAAAAGGAAAGCTGCCTTTTCTTTTTAGGCTAATTTGAAATCCAGATTCCTGAGTCATTTATGTGTGAAACCCATTGGGTGGGACTGAAAGAAAGGCACCGGACAATTGCAGTCCTTTTTATTGCCGTTTCCAAACTGCACGGTGCTTTGCACACTCCCCCAGGGGCTGCATATCAGTCGGGCCAGCGTGCAGTGAGGAAGCAGGATAAGGCCCTCCTGCGGCACAGCTGAGCCCCCCAAAGCCGCCCTCCTGCTTCTGCAGTCCAGCAGCTCTGTCCTGACCCCGCGGCCGCCGTCTTGCTTCAGGATATCCAGATGGGCGTCTGATGGCTTGTGGGCACCCCTCTGCCCAGCCCGATACACTTTTTCCGACGTATCTCTTTAGACTGGAAGCCTAGTTGCCAGGCGTGAAGCCACGCGCCTTCCCAGGACTTCAGCACCCTCGGCCGTTCCAGGCCACCAGCTAGGGTCCAGAGCCTGATCAGAACGCCTTGTTCTGACTCCTGAGCTCCCTTTCTTGGAAGGGAGGATGGCCAGGACGGTCAAAACTGTGAGCAAGCTGCTTTGGTGCGTTGTGAGCGTGTCTGCAGCGCCCACTCTGAATGTTGCTGGACATAATGGTTTATACTGGAGAGAACCCTTGCAGGGAGGAGGAAGCAGCGAGGCTGGGCGGAGGCATTTCTCTTTGCTGAGTAATTGTTCCAGACCCCCTGTGAGCAGGCGCTTTGCTTGACAAGAGGGTGACTAATTGTGTCATTAGAGTGTATTCTAACCAGCCTGAGGAGAGCTGCTGTATTCATCGCAGGGAACACGGAGGCCCTGTGGTTCTCGCTGACCTCACCTGTGGTGATGGCAGGTGGGGTTTGGGTGTGTGCTGACGTGTTAGGCTTGCTCCCATATTTAGGATTCTCTTGGGAACAGGGGAGGTATAGGGGCTGTTCCCAGGCTGCCACTTGCTCTCAGTCAGCCCTGCTCCTACAGTTAACACAGTGGCCCCTTTTCACCCAGAGGCAGCTTCTGGCCTGAAGTTTAAAATGTCCTTTAGGGACTTCCCTGGCGGTCCAGTGGTTAAGACTCCGCGCTCCCACTGCAGGGGGCCCAGGGTCGATCCCTGGTCGGGGAAGTAAAATCCCGCATGCCGCATGTCGCGGCCAAAAATACATGAATAAATAAATGAATAAATAAATGAATAAATAAATACATAAATAAAATGTCCCTTAGTGGTGCTCAGTCATCTCGATCGTCTGGGCTACAGCACTTCTGAGAGAACTTTCTACAAGGCCTCTAGGCTCTCGGCAATATGATATCTATGTAAAGGGTCTAGTGGTTCTTTAAAAAGCAGCCCTGGTTTGCCTCTGGCTGGGAGAAAGCAGGTCCTGTGAGGGCGAGTGGGGGCTTCAAGGGACAAGGCACCTTACGGAGGCTCGTGTGGTGGACACAGCCTCGGGGCTGGTGTGCTGCCAGAGCAGATGACCGTGACACTTGAGGCTTGTGCGTCCCTCCTTCCTCTCCACGGCCGGTCCCGACATGATCCACCCAACGGGAGAATTAAGTGTAAGTCCGTTTCCGCCTTTGGAGGTCTCGCCCTTCCCTTTTGGGTTCAGGTCTCCAGCCCTCTCTGAGCTGGCAAGCCCCCGTCGACGCCAGCTGTGCACAAGGCCCTGGGCCAGGTGCTGGGGGACACAAATAGCCTCGGTTACCCACTCCCCCGCCTTCCCGGTGGTGGGATTACCCTGAAAGGAGCTGCTAGAGATTGTCTGGAAATGCACTTGGGCCCTTTCAGAGCAGGTCCCACTGCTTTCTTCTGATGATCACACTGCCCAGTCCTGGAGAGCAGACCGGAAGGCCCACCGGGGAAGACTAACCCGAGTCTGGGTTTAAGAAAGCAGCGGGGACGCCCTCAGCCAACCTCTCACTCACTGAGCAGCAGCGGAAGCCGGGGGGGGCGGGGGGGGGCAGCCCAGCTGCTGAGAGCGGGAAGGCACAGCCCCAGCCCCGGAGAGCGGCACTTAACCCCCCTCTCCCCTCCCCCCTGCATCTTCCACTCCAGTCCCATGGCCTGCCTTCTTGGCGAGGCCTGGGAGGCCTGAGGCAGCTGCTGCCACGCTCACAAAGCTGATTATTGAAAAGGATCCAGAGCCCAGGGAAGCAGTCTTCCGCTGCGGCTGTGGGGCATGGGGAAGCGTCCCCTCGGTGCAGGAGAACCACGTCGCGTGAAGGCCCTCCGTGGGCTGGGAGGCTGAACTGGGACTGAAGAAATGCGGGCAGAGCAGCCAGGGCAGGGAGGCCAAGCAGAGAGGGCAGAGTTGTATTATGAAACCTCTTGTCATTTCTCTCTGAGGCATTAGTGTGGGAGCGGGCAGGGGAGGGGGTGGGCATGCCCCACCCTCACAAAGAATCAGGGATGGGGCTTCCCTGGTGGCGCAGTGGTTGCGCGTCCGCCTGCCGAGGCAGGGGAACCGGGTTCGCGCCCCGGTCTGGGAGGATCCCGCATGCCGCGGAGCGGCTGGGCCCGTGAGCCATGGCCGCTGGGCCTGCGCGTCCGGAGCCTGTGCTCCGCAACGGGAGAGGCCACAACAGGGGGAGGCCCGCATACCATAAAAAAAAAAAAAAAAAAAGAAAGAAAAAAAGAAAGAATCAGGGAGAACAACGTCAAGAACAGGAGCTGGTCCCTTTTAAGCCCAGGAAGCAGTGCTTTTTGGGTGCTGAGGTATAGGCTAGGATTTTAGGATTTGCAGTCCTCTTACCTAATGGAGATGCGGATTCTAGCAAGGCTGTATTGTAGGATACCAAACAGTGGTCAAGGGTCAAGTGTCATTCAGTAGTACTGGAGTCACATCGCTCTGTCTGTGCCAGGACTCAGACATCCTGGTGCTTGGCCCTCAGTCTACTCAGAAACGGAGTAGGGACTTCCTATAAGGCAGCTGGCCAACGTCACAGGCAGGGAGACTGTTTGAGATTGAAGGAGACTAACAAAAAAAAAAAAAAAAAAAAAGAATATTTGGGGGACTTCCCAGGTGGTCCAGTGGTTAAGACTTCGCCTTCCAGTGCAGGGGGTGCAGGTTCCCTCCCTGCTCGGGGAGCTAACATCCCACATGCCTGGAGGTCAAAAAACCAAAACATAAAACAGGAGCAATATTGTAACAAACTTAATAAGACTTTTTAAAAAAAAAGAATATTTTGGAGATAACTGGATCATGTGTCAAACGAATGGTTTATTAGATCATTTTATTGTATCAATGCTCACTTTCTTGAGTGTGATGCCAGCATTGTGATCATGTAGAAAAATGTCCTTGTTCTTAGGAAGATGCATGCTGAAACATTAAGGGATAAACATGTCATGCTTCAAATAGTTCCACACACACACGCACACAGATCATGGGTGTGTATGGAGAGAGGGTACAAAGATGGATGGAAAAATGTTAAGGATTGGTGAATCTAGGTGAAAGGGTATATGAGTGTTCATTGTATTATTCTGTCAACTTCTCTGTAGGTTTGGAATTTTCCAACATACAATGTCGGGAAAAAGGAACCTAGTGGGGAATTTCTCAGGAAACGGCTGGGGTTTTCGGGCACTCTAGGGGTGCTGGTCTGATTGAGCTGCAGAGCCTCCTCTGTCTGTCCTCGACACGCAGCCGGGCCCTGGTTCACCTTTTCTGAAGTTATCTTGCTGTTAGGTCCGTCTTGTCACCAGCCTTGTCACCGCGGGCCTGCCCCCGGGAGCTGCAGAGCCCCTGGCCCTCCCAGAATGATCAAGAAGCAGGTAAATGCCATCCCCCATCATCTGTCCTGAGCTTCATTTATTTTTTTTTTATTGTATTTTATTTTCAGTTTTTCTTTTTCATGTCCTGACCTTCGTGATGTCAGCATGACTCCACTTTTCTGTTCTCTTAACAGAAGCCAGTTTAGTGGAGGCTAACAGATATCTGGCAGTTGTTCATACCACTTTGAGTCCGCCCGGGCTGCTATAACAAAGTACTGTAGATTGACTGGTTGAAACAACAGACATTTATTTCTCCCAGTTCTGGAGGCTGAGAGTCCAAGATCAAGGTACTGGCAGATTCGGTTCCTGGTGAGAACCCACTTCCCAGCCAGCTGACAGCTGCCTTTTTGCTGTGTCCTCACACAGCACAGAGGACACTCTGGTGTCTTCCTCTTCTTATGAGGGCCCTAACCTCATCATGGGGGCCCCCACTGTCATGACCTCATTAAACCTAATGGCCTCCCCTAGGTCCCACCTCCAAGTACCATCACATTGGGGGTTCAGCATATGAATTCTGGGGGATACAAGCAGTCTGTATCAGATCTAGTGATTTTCTGGGGGGGGTGGGAAACAGAAATAACCCAAATGTCCATTAATTAGGACATTTGATTAGTAAGCAAATTGGTAGAAATAAGTAAGGAAGAAAGCTGAACACAAAACAGGAATAATGTCTTCACAATCATCACAAAGATGTACATCAACCACACAAGAGGACGCAGAGGGCTGTAAGCAGAGTTCAGCATTTAGAGCTGCAAGAGGGTATGTTCTGTAAAGTCCTTTAAGCTCATAATTTTTTTTCATACGAGAAAGAAGTTGGGGCTTTCCTAATAGCTAAATTTCGTTCATTCTTTCAGAGATAGAGTCTTGTTTGCACATAGAAAATGTAGCTGTCAGAATTTTTCTACTTAGTGGGAAGACGTAAACTCCTAAAGAACATACCTTAAGAAGAAAGCTGTCTGCCTTCAGGGAGTTAGACATAAAACATTGAGCGTGTTCACTTTTAGACAGTTTCTTTTTTGTAGTCTTTTCCTTCCCAGGCCATCGGCCCAAACCACAGCATGGGAGGGGTGAGACCAACTTAGACCCTTGGTGGACGTTCTTTTTGAGAAATGCCAAGTCCCTGGTAGCCAGAGCATTTCTGGAACAACCTGAGTCTGAGTGCACTCGGTTTGCCCCTGTTAAGGACAGATAAATGGAAGAGGGGTCCAGAAACCTCCTCCTATCAGGCCCTGATGCACAGACAGAGCTGTTGGCTGCCATTCTGATTGCCTGCTGCCTGATCAGAACCAAAAAAGGAAGCCTGGGATGCTAATAGCAATCATTCCTTCTCTCTTGCCAGGGAGGTGGGCGCATGGGTCACTTTCTCCTGGCCAAGGTGGCTAAAGAATAGCTAATGAGGGGCTTCCCTGGTGGCGCAGCGGTTGAGAGTCCGCCTGCCGATGCAGGGGACACGGGTTCGTGCCCCGGTCCGGGAAGATCCCACATGCCGCGGAGCGGCTGGGCCCGTGAGCCATGGCCGCTGAGCCTGCGCCTCCGGAGCCTGTGCTCCGCAACGGGAGAGGCCGCAACAGTGAGAGGCCCGCGCACCGCAAAAAAAAAAAAAAAAAAGATAGCT